>NW_027507718.1:77811369-77981369 GCF_037356315.1 Lithobates pipiens
TCTATTTTCTGTAGAAAGTAGCCAAAACCTGATTTTAAGAAAATGAACACAAAAAAAAGCTTTTTTTTTTTTTTTTTGTAGTCAAAAATTCTTTATAGGCATATGACTTTATGATTAATTAAGCAAATATATCAAAGTGAGGCTAATCAATGACACAATGGAGTCTATGTATAAAACATTCACCGTACAAACGTGCCCATCTTCCGCAAAGTCAGAATGAACATTCCCCGTATTTTTTCTAATATGTGTATTTCTTATATCATCAGTGCCATCTAGTGTCCATAGTGCATCTTTTTTCCTGATAGAGGTATTTCAGGGGGAAAAAAAAACAAAACACATAATGGCAAATAAATGGCACTGATAATAAAGGAACTACACCTATTAGAGAAAATATGGCAATTGTTCCTTCTGACTGTGGTGGTATTTGCCACATTGGTACAACAAATGTTTTATACATAAGTCTTTTGTCCCAAAATGTATAACCAAAACCAGCTGTGTATAGGGAAGAAAACTGAGCAAGAAACACTAACAAACAAAAGAGGTTGTGGTAGATGTGGAGGGTTAACTACCAAATCATTGCGAAATTCAGCATAGCAATGTGCAACAGATGGGACATGAATTAATTTTACTTCCTTTTATAACTAAAGAAATTGAAGGTGGAAAAAAAAAAGCCATAATTAACCAACGCAATAAGACACAAGGACTGGAGTGCATGAAAAAATACAGGCACTATGAACTGATGACTGAAAAACTTTGGGTTATGGTCAGGACGAGTTTGGGGTGGAGGAACTTGACTGGCCTGTACAGAACCCTGACTTTAACCCAATATAACACCTTTGGGATGAATTAGAGCAGAGAATGGGAGCTGGGCCTTCTCATCCAACATCAGTGCCTGACCTCTTAAATGCGCTTCTGGAAGAATGGTTAAACATTCCCATAGACACACTCCTAAACCTTATGGACAGACTTCCCAGAACCGTTGAAGCGGTTATAGCTGCAAAGGGTGGGCCAACTCAATATTGAACTCTACGGAGTAAGACTGGAATGCCAAGTTCATATGCGTGTAAAGGCAGGCGTCACAATACTTTTGGTAATATAGTGTATATGGTGTACCACTACAGCATACTAGAGAATCAAACCCTCCCTCATACACACCTGTCGCAAAACCGAGAACAAAGCAAATGTTTAGTTCAACCCTTTTATAACAAGAGGTCGACATTAGATAGAAGTCCAGACAAAATTTAGCAGCATCTGTATGCATTGGCCAACTTCACTATAACTCTGGCTAATTTGCCTTCCTAAATAATTTATACCATTTAAAAAAGGCACAAAGTGATTTTTGTTTTCCAATACTTGTTCATACTATAATTGTGTCAAACTACTATAGTATTAAACAGAGGAACATTGCCATTTTTAGTCTGGCCTCTGCAAGCTGTGAGGTTTGTTTGTAAATAAACCCAACACCTTGCATGTGATCTTTCTGTTATCATCTGATTGGTAACAACACGGATTGGTCCTTAAACATAAGTCCCTTTCTCTAGCTATAGATCTATCAGATTTCTCCAAAGATGCCCGTGGCTCAGTTTGCCTGAATAAAACCTCCAGGTCCCAAAGGGTGAGAGGGGGTTGGGGGAGAAATACAATGTCATTTAAGATTCTGGAACTTACATGGCTGAAATCCTTTTTTCCCCATAAACAATGGCAGATTACCAGAATATTATGTCTACTATGACTATTTATAATTGAACAAGAACGCATTTAGAACAACTTTTTGAATGTGCCTAGCACCCTAATACCAAGTGCAGCAAAATAAAATCTGAACAGAAAAATTTACCAAATTCAAATTATTAATAAGTCTGACAAACTTCAGACCAATAGAAGTAGGAGATTAGGTTAAGTATTTTACAAAAAAAATAAAAAAGAAAGGAAAAAAGGCAGTACAATGAGCTGGGAATAGTTAAAGGAGCAAAGAGCTTAAAATCAAACTGCATGGAATATTAAAAGGTGAAAGATTATATACCTGAAACCATAATCTTTCTCTAGACCATCTCCCTACACACTTGGCAGGAGGCTAACAGAAGTTCACACTGCCCATTTTTAGACACAGAGAATAGAGATTGCTTAGAACTGATCCCTAGTAAGCCTCATATGCAATTTCTACATTTTCTGTAATTGTAATCAGTTCATGAAGATTCTCGTGTATTTTAAACATGAAACATAAAAATGCCACAGTAGCTGAACACTATTAAAACAAGTTTGCAGATAAGAGGTGACAGAGAAATATAATGTACCAACTTAGCTAAGGTTACCATGCACTTACAATACCTGTACTCAAGTCAACATTAGGGGAATAATAAAAAGAAACAGTAAGGAGCATTCAGGCTTAAAAAAAAAAAAAAAGTTGTGCTGAGCCCAAGTTCCACATAATTACTCAAAGTGAGGATAGGCACACCTTTTCTCAAGTTTGATCTAAAATCTACCCATGTATGGTCAGGTATACTTCTTCTCATGTCCTGCACCTATAACCTCTGGGTGGTTCTACATGTTATGTGTGCGCATAGGTTTCCCAATTGGAGTAAAGGTAAAACTCTCCAACACTTCCTGCACAATCAAAGTGGACAAGAGGCATAAGTGCTTTAAAAAAACTTTAAAATGGGAGAAGGAAAGAAATGTTTGTTTGATACCTACTCATCAACCCCCCAAAAAACTTGTGTATACTTTTTATTTAAGTGGATTAAAAATTAGCTTAATAACAAAAAGACAAGAGCCTAATAAAAGTGCCATTAAACTCAAAACACAAAAATTCTGTATATACTGTATATATATATTCCAGCTTACCGATTCTAAGGCCCCTTTCACAGTGGGTGCGTCGGTGGTTAAGCGCCTCTATTTTTAGAGGCGCTTTACGTCAATATCGCAGCACTTTTACCCCCCGCTAGCGGCCGAGAAAGGGTTAAAACCACCCGTGGTATAGCTGCGCTGCCCATTGAGTTGGGCAGCTCAAAATCGCAGATCACAGATATTACCAGTAAAAAAAACATAAAAACATAAAAAAAATCTTTCTCATAGTTTGTAGACACTATAACTTTTGCGTAAACCAATCAGTATACGCTTATTGCGATTTTTTTTGTTACCAAGAATATGTAGAAGAATATATATTGGCCTAAACTTATGAAGAAATTAGTTTTTTAAAGACATTTTTGGAGATATTTATTATAGCAAAAAGTATAAAAGTTTACTTTTCTTTTCAAAATTGTCGCTCTTTTTTTGTTTGTAGTGCAAAAATAAAAACCGAACAGGTGATCAAATACCACCAAAAGAAAGATCTATTTGTGGGGGGGAAAAGGACATCAATTTTGTTTGGGTACAGCGTCGGACGACCGCGCAATTGTCAGTTAAAGCGACGTAGTGCCATATCGCAAAAAATGGTCTGGTCATTAAGCAGGAAAATGTTTCGGTCTGTGAGTGGTTAAAAAGTGTTAGCAAGAGCTTGGCTTTAATTTGTAATATAAGCCCATCTAAATCTTCTAGTGCATCTAATACTATCCACTCCACAGATTGACAATGCTACTGTCCAAGGATGTCTCTGTTGCTTTTCCACCCAGTGTTGTCACCGTAGGACAGGAAGTGTGTTTTGAACACAAAGAAAACAAAACCCTTAAAAAAGAAAAAAAAAGAAAAGGATTGCAGCCACTATGTTTAAGGACTGATAAATTGCAATATAGTACATTTTTGTTTTTGGGTTTAATACTGCTTTAACTATTTAAAAAAATGAAGAAGATCAGCTCACTAAAAAAAATTTAAGTTATCACTTAGCCGTTCTGCTTGAAAGGGCAGAGCACTGAATATTCAGTCCATTTGATTTACTGTAGAGAATGCCTATAGACTTTGTTGCAAGTAGTCAGACTTTTAAAGTACTTCTGTATAGTGTGGGCATTTGCAGTTCTCCTGTGTCAATCTACAGCTTACTGACATTATATATAATGCATTGAAAAAGTATTCATACCCCCTTGAAATTTTCCACATTTTGTCATGTTACAATCAAAAACAAATGTATTTTATTGACATTTTATGTGATAGATAGACCAACACAAAGTGGCACATAATTGTGAAGTGGAAGGAAAATGTTAAAAGGTTTTCAATTTTTTTGTTACAAATAAATATGTCAAACGTGTGGCGTGCATTTGTATTCAGCCCCAGAGTCAATACTTTGTAGAAACCACCATTCACTGAAATTACACCTACAAGTCTTTTTGGGGATGTCTCTACTAGCTTTGCACATCAGATTGGATGGAGAGCATCTGAACAGCAATTTTCAAGTCTTGCCACAGATTTCCAATTAGATTTAGGTCTGGACTGGGTCATTCTAATACATGAATATGCTTTGATCTAAACCATTCAATTGTAGCTCTGGCTGTATGTTTAGGGACATTGTCTAGCTGGAAGGTGAACCTCCACCCCAGTCTCAAGTCTTCTGCAGCCCCTAACCAACTTTATTCTTACGCTTCCTGATGACGTAATCACTATACGAAATGTACATCGAGGCGCTGTGGTCATGTTCAATGTCCACTCCCTTTGGTCCTAGAGTGCTGAGCCAAGTTTAACGCACGCCAGCACGGGAGGAAACAGAGAACAACAATGACCAACGGACGAGCTCACAGCCTCTGTGCCGGGCAAGGTCACCACAGATGTAAGCAAGCCATTTGGATTTTTTATTTACATGTAATTTTAATAAATGAGGATTACACGACATCCGTTTTTCATATTTTTTTTACACGCTATATGATCCTTGGTGGGAAGAAGTGTTTCTGCAGGTCCTTTTTAGCTAGTTGTGGTCAATATGTTCTGGTAAGCAGCCCATTCATTTCAGCACTTTATGGGTGACTTAACCACTTAACAACCGCCCTATAGCCGAATGACAGCTACAGGGCGGTTTCTTAACTCTAGGAGGCCGTCATATGACGTCCTCCCAGAATTCCGATCTTGCGCGCACTCGAGAGCATCCGTGACCGCCGGCTCATAGCGGCCATTTACCACGTGATCGCTCCGTCAAATGACTTGTAATCACTTGTAAACAAACCGGCGTCATGTTATGACGCTGGTTCCTCCCTCCCCCTCTCTGTACCGATCGGAACAGCGGAGGGGGAAGAGATCGGTGTCAGCAGCGATGTGGGCTGCATCTGCAGTACCCACATCGCTGCTCACCGAAAATTAACCCCTCAATTCCCTGCCATTACTCTGCAACACTCTGCAACACTCTGCAACACTCTGCAACACTCTGCAACACTCTGCAACACTCTGCAACACTCTGCAACACCCTGCAACACCCTGCAACACCCTGCAACACCCTGCAACACCCTGCAACACCCTGCAACACCCTGCAACACTCTGCAACACTCTGCAACACTCTGCAACACTCTGCAACACTCTGCAACACTCTGCAACACTCTGCAACACCCTGCAACACCCTGCAACACCCTGCAACACTCTGCAACACCCACCAATACCCTGCAACACTCTGCAATGCTCTGCAATGCTCTGCAACACCTGCCAATACCGTGCAACACTCTGCAATGCTCTGCAACACCCTCCAATATCCTGCAATGCTTTGCAACGCCATACTCTGAGATACCCAGCCATACCCAGCCATAGTCGGTGATACCCTGCAATACCCAGCCATAGACACACCCCCACCTCCCGCCACCCTCCGGTGCTTCTACCGACTCGCCAATATGATCAAATCCAGAATCTTTTTTTTTTTTTCAGGCTTCCCAGCTTAGAGGTGAGATGCGGGGTCTTATTGACCCCATATCTCACTGTAAAGAGGACCTGTCATGCCATATTCCTATTACAAGGGATGTTTACATTCCTTGTAATAGGAATAAAAGTGATCAAAAAATTTATTTTTGGGGAAAAAAATGTCAAACTAAAATAAATAAAGTAAAATGAACAATACATTTTTTTCATTTTTTTTTAAAGCGCCCCTGTCCCCATGTGCTCGCATGCAGAAGCGAACACATACGTAAGTCCCGCCCACATATGAAAACGGTGTTCAAACCACACATGTGAGGTATCGCTGCGAACGTTAGAGCGAGAGCAATAATTCTAGCCCTAGACCTCCTCTGTAACTCAAAACATATAACCAGTAAAAAAAAAATTAAATCGTCGCCTATGGGGATTTTTAAGTAGCGACGTTTGGCGCCATTCCACGAGCCTGTGCAATTTTGAAGAGTGACATGTTAGGTATCGATTTACTCGGTGTAACTTCATCTTTCACATTATGCAAAAATTGGGCTAATTTTACTGTGTTTTTTTTTTTAAGCACAAAACTGTTTTTTTTCCAAAAAAAAGCATTTGAAAAATTGCTGCGTAAATACCGTGCGAGATAAAAAGTTGCAACAACCACCATTGTATTCTCCAGGGTGTTTGCTAAAAAAACATATATAATGTTTTGGGATTCTATGTAATTTTCTAGCAAATAAATGATGATTTTTACATATAGGAGAGAAATGTCAGAATTGTCCTGGGTGCTCCAGAACGCCTGATGGCGCTCCATGCATGTTGGGCCTTTGTATGTGGCCACACTGTGTAAAAGTCTCACACATGTGGTATCGCCGTACTCGGGAGTAATAGCAGAATGTGTTTTGGGGTGTAATTTGCATATGCTGTGTGAGAAATAAACTGATAATATGACAATTTTGTGAAAAAAAAAAAAAAAAAAAAAAGGAAAAAAAATCTTGATTTTGTAAAGAATTGTGGGATAAAATGACAACTTCAGAAAACTCATCATGCCTCTTACTAAATACCTTGGAATGTCTTCTTTCCAAAAAGGGGTCATTTGGGGGGTATTTGTACTTTTCTGGCATGTTAGGGTCTCAAGAATTGAAATAAGCCGTCAGTACTTCAGGTGTGATCAATTTTCAGATATTGGCACCATAGCTTGTGGACTCTATAACTTTCACAAAGACCAAATAATATCCACCAATTTGTACTTATTTTTACCAAAGATATGTAGTAGTATACATTTTGGCCAAAATTTATGAAGAAAAAATTACTAATCTGCTAAATTTTATAACAGAAACAAAAGAAAAATTCATTTTTTTTACAGAATTTTCTGTATTTTTTCTTTTATAGCACAAAAAATAAAAAACCCAGCGGTGATTAAATACCACCAAAAGAAAGCTCCATTTGTGTGAAAAAAAGGACAAAAATTTCATATAGGTCCAGTGTTGCATGACTGAGTAATTGTCATTCAAAATGTGAGAGCACCGAAAGCTGAAAATTGGTCTGGTTATTAAGGGTGTTTAAGTGCCCAGTGGTCAAGTGGTTAAATTGGTGAAGGCTGACGTTCTTTGAGGAGCATTGGATTATCACTGCATAGCATCATGTTATTGGTTGCTGACTTACAAAGACTTTCTTTTTGTTTGTTTATGAATTTTTCTTCTTCTTATTCACCATTATTCTAGGTTGGCACATGCACTTGTGTGCATGTATGGTTTTTGTGCACTTGTTAAAAGATTGATGTGGTATTAAATTTTGTGACGTGCACTATGATGAAAATAATGTTTTTTTATATATATATATATATATATATATATAGCACACTCAGCTCAAACTATATAATATAGGTATTTAAGCCAAATTATATAAATCTTTTAACAATTGGAATACATAGCGCCCCCTTTTCCATATAATTCACTGTATCTAAAGCACTCATCGCTTTAGTAGGGAGGCAGCTGTTTGTCCATATATACCTAGCACTGGTAATATATTTCATTTTGATTTTATCTATTTCACACACCACTATATGGTGTTTACTGGGCACAAAGTTATTCTCTCATACCATGTAGTGCAGCTATTTAAACGTTTACCCAATATATTTTTAGATATGAAGTCCACTCACATCTGGAATTTAGCTTTTTCTTCCCTTGGGGGATTATTTTTGCACCCGGTCCTTCCTTTGCAGGTCCCTACCACAGTTCCTGGGACAGACATCTTGGCAGCCCTTGGCTCCGCGTCTCACATGCTCCAGACTTGTTACTATGCAAATACTTATAGGGATAAATAACTCTCTCCCTCCCTTTTTGTACATAACACCCCCCCCCCCCCCCCCGGTGAGGTGTATAAAACAAAAAATGAGTAGACTAGTGCAATATCCAGTGTTATAGATTTCTGAGCACCCACCCCTGAAGAGTGGTATCATCCACGAAATGCGCTGCGTTTTTACTCATTACATCATGTTGAGTTTACCACTTAATTGTGTATTTTTAAGTGTTTTTATTACATCTAGGATTATTGGCACACAACACATATTGGTTGGCTGGTTGCTATTAATGTTCTTCTATACATATGGTCTGTAACATGTGATTGACAAGTTCATTTTATTTCAAGTCCCAAACCCCCTCTTCTTTATACAGATTTAGGGATGGAGACATGCGACTCCACATGTCTCATTTAAAGTCCCAAAAACCCCCTTTCTAGTCTGAAGCACTAATGTATGACAGTTAGGCAACTAGCATTTGCAGAATGAAGTCCACAACAGTAGTCTCCATGATTTTTGCAGGAAAGGCTTTATTTCAATATATGCCATGTACTTAAAAGCATTAGGTCTTTCCAGAGTAGAGACAAACCAGAGGGGGATTAATAACGTATTTTGTCGGCTTAAAAATGTTCTGATAAATGAAAATCAAGAAATTTTGTGTTAAAGGGGAAGTTAACTAGATATTTTTTAGGGTGTAGAACAGCAAGTGGACAGAGCACTCAAGGTAGCAAAGTTCTACTCATTAAACACAATATAAACAGCTGGAGACATGGAAATGTAACAATTTAGTATTGTTTACTATATTTATAAAAAGAATTAAGGGCCCATTGACATCAGAACACAGAAGACATGTTTTCATGCACCGAAGCATATTACTTTAACACATTAAAACAAATGGCCTGTACTGTACTTCAACATGTGAAAAAATAGGTCACCCTGCATTTTTTGCAACACACAGAAATGCATATCTTGCAATGTGGTACACTGCAAATGCTACTGCAGTCTGGAGGTGTACTGGGGTGCCATTCAAATTTATTGGCACTGCACCGCATTGCTCTAATGAATGCATTGCAGTAACCCACACATTTTACCACAAAGTGGTAGTGTGAATGGGAATCAAAATCTAGTCACACTCTCCCCTTTTGACATGGCCATCTAATGGACAGTATTTTGCAACACTGCTGCAAGGATTTACATGTCTACATTGTTTCCACCAATGGGTGCTTCTAATGACAGTTGATTAGGATTATTTACACACTCTAATCTGTTCCAATAAATCTACATTCTGATTTCCACGGTTGTCTACTGGATTACTAATTTGTTTCTATTAACTACCTGAATTTGTTTGTGAGTATATATATTACATACACACACACACACACACACACACACACACACACACACACACACACACACATACACACAGTATGTTTGTATGATATGATAAGGAAGGTTCTATTCTCTGAAACGGTTTAGTCTTCTTTTTCTAAGATCTGCCTTTTCCTCGTAAACAAACTATATCTCCCAAATAATACATAAATAATTCCCTTTGTTATATATATAAAAATTGATCTCAGTGGCTACCATTTCTGTTATCCCGCACATCTTTCTAAAACAAGTAGTTGCGGTTATTTTGCTATACTTTTTAACCATTTTCTTTCCATCCACTCACCTCAGCCTGGTCAGATCAACTTCTTTGTATGCCAGCTCAGTCTGTTTAACAGCAACCTGTGATGACAGGCTGTTTATTTTATTGTGCATAGCCTCCATCTGGTTACCAGCTTCTTTTAAATTCAATTCTAGAGCCTGTAATAGAGATGTAGTACAGAAAACATCATTACAAGTGACGTATTGCTCAAATTAGTATCTTGTCTTTCTTATGTCACTAACATGCTGGTATGTCATTGTTGATTGCATTTCACACATGTTGAACTATCAAAGTGTATAATGACACATTTGGGAACTCCAATAGGGACTCCAGATTTATTCAAATAAAGCCAGGTGACAAGTATGCAGGCAGCCTGCAAAGGCTCTGACACAAAACATTTTCTCACGCAGTAACAATACACAAATGGAAGCTGACTGATAGAGTACAAGTCAACAATCACAAACCAAAACACAATTTTTTTTTGAAAAAGTCAGAAGACAACCACCCTGAGCTAAAAAAACTTGTGACACAATATGGTAATATTCAAAATATGAATAAATGAAACACAAACAAAAAAAATGTATATACAGTCTAGTCTGGTGGGTGGGTGTTTTAATTTTTTTCTTTTTTGTTATTAAACTTATTGCTTTTACAAGGGGACTGATGAGCCCCATGGTGACCGGTTATTTTCCCAATGTAGAATTGACCAGGTATCTGTGACTTCTACTACACATAGTTGGCCAGGAGTAAAAAGGTACACAAACTAAAAAATGCCAGCACTGTAATCGTTACGATGGTGGCAGTGAAAGGGTTAAAAAGAAAAGAATATCGTCTTGTGAGAAATACAATTATGTAGGTTAATGCATATCACTGAAAGCAGACAGCCTGCCAAGACTTTTTGCTTGAACCTCTGTCATGTTTATAGTCTAGAAAGATGTTGGGGAATTTCTCCAAGACTCCTTTTACAAGGTTTGTGCTACCAGTAAAGGAAGTGTAGGCGAATATGCCTATGGGGACAAACAGCAAGAAACACCTGATAGATGCTCTTGCTCTTTCCATGCTACGTGTCAGTTTTTCAGGTGGAGCGGATTGGAAGTTCCATGAAACGCTACTGACAGGCGGATGTAAATGGATTTATGTCCATTTACACAGACCTATCTCCAAGTCCAAACAGGTCCAGACCTAAATGTGATGGATCAGACATAGCCTGATTTAAAGTGGATGCAAACCTGAAAAAATCCCTTTCTCTGTAGTTCACCGACTAACACAGCTCCTTTCTTATACCATCGGGTTGTTACGCCGCCTTCAGGAGAGGACTAGGCAGAACATGTTAATACAAAACTATAACTTAACTTATAACTTATAACTTAAGTAACAACTCCCCAGCCTGCCTCCTGCAGCCTCAGTACATCAATAAGCAGTATAACGTAAAAAAATAGGTGGGGGGGGGTGTTGTGTCAGTCGGAGAACTACAACTACACTCCTCAATCTGGGAGTCACTACCTACAAACCACCTCGAAACTTGTGGTAACAAATGCAACAGTACATTTACTTAAAAGTACTGTGTTTTTTCACCAAAAAAAACCCAGGAAAAAATGTAAGTGCAATTGCAATTACATGGCCACTTGCAAAACTTTGCTGCCAAAATAGGCATCAGCCAATGCACCGACATCTACCTTGTAGAATTTAGTAAAGGTGTGAACAGACGACCAAGTCGCCGTTTTACACACTTGAGCAACAGACACTTGATGTTGGAAGGCCGGAGACGTTCCAATTGCCCTGGTGGAGTGGGCCGTGACGGGAAAGTGGGGCACCTGCCCCTTCAAGGCATAGGCCTGTACTACAATCTGTCTGATCCACCTAGAAATGGTGGCCAACGAGACCGCCATGCCTTTTTTCGGACCAGCCACCGAAACAAACAAGGAGTCTGACTTCCGAAAGGGAGCTGTAGCAGACAAATACACCCTCAGAGCCCAGACCACGTCCATGGAATAGAGGACCACCTCCTTAGGATATGTCGGTTTAGGACACAGAGATGGTAACACAACGTCTTCATTGATGTGGAATGCCAAAACCACCTTCGGCAGAAAAGACGGACGCAACAGCACCTTATCCTTGTGGATAACTAGATAGGGCGGCTTGCAAGACAAGCCCACCAGTTCCAAAACCCTCCTGGCCGATGTAATGTCCACTAGAAAGACCACTTTCTGAGAAAGAGTCAGAGGGATCTCTCTGATATTTTCAAATGGCGGTTTCTGAAGCACCGATAACAGGTTCAGATCCCACGGAGGTAACGGTAGGCGCCACCGGAGAAACTAAATGTTGTACCCCTTGAACAAAAGTGCTCACTAGAGAGCAAGACTCCAGGGGTTGCTTAAAAAAAAAAAAAAAAAAAAAAAAAAAAAAAGACAGCCTAAGCTGAAATGTGTCCTTTAATGGTGCTTAAAGCCAATTTCTGATCTACTCCTGTAGAAACAGCAGGATCCTGGATATAGAAAAGGAGCATGGATGCCATCCTTTCTACTCACACATGGAGATGTAGGCCATCCAGGTACGACGATATATCTTCTGAGAAGAAGATTTCCTTGCTCTCAGCATAGTTGGAATCACTGAGTCTGAAAGACCCCGGCTTCTCTACACCTGGCTCTCAATAGCCATGCCATTAAAACCAGCGATGGTAAAGCAGGATGGAGAATCGGACCTTGAGACAGCAGGTCCTCTCGTAACGGCAGTCGCCATGGGGCGTCCGCCACCAGGTGCACTAGGTCTGCGTACCAGGGACGCTGGGGCCAATTTGGGGCAATCAGTATAACTGGAATCCCCTCAGCCTCTACTCTGCAGAGCAGACGTGGTAACAGTTTTAGCGGAGGAAAGGCATAGATCAGCTGGTACTGATCCCATGGAGCCACCAGCATGTCTGGAGCGTCTGCCCAAGGAACTCTTGTCCTGGACACGAATCTCGGCACCTTCCGATTGAGACGGAAGGCCAAAAGATCCACGTCTGGTGTGCCCCATCGTAAGCACAGTAGCCTGAACACCTCCGGATGCCACACCCATTCTCCTGGGTCCAGCATCTGGCGACTTAGATAGTCCGCCTGCCAGTTCTCCACTCACGGGATGTAAATGGCCGATAGGGCCGGTACATGTCGCTCTGCCCACTGAAGGATGCGAGTGACCTCCCGTGCGGCGGCCGAGCTTCTTGTTCCTCCTTGGTGACTGACCTACGCCACCGCCGTGGCGTTGTCTGACTGGATCCTGATCAGACGCCCTCGTAGTCTCATCGACCATGTGGCGAGGCATAGCCTGATTGCTCGCAGCTCAACCACATCTGGAGGCAACTTGGATTCCTCCTCCGACCAGAGGCTCTGGGTCGACTGAACTCCCATTACTCCACTCCAGCCGGTTAGGCTGACGTCCGTTGTGATAACGATGAATTTGTCTGTCGACTAATCTATCGATTATTTTTTCGATTAGTCAACGACTATCCGATTATTTTTTTAATTTTTATTTTTTAATGAATCTATTGTGTTTTTTTTTGATTAGCTAATTAATCATTTGGATAACCTTGAGAGTATTGTATTGCAGAGTATTGTATTGTATTGCAGAGTATTGTATTGTATTGCAGAGTATTGTATTGCATTGCAGAGTATTGCATTGCAGAGTATTGCATTGCAGAGTATTGCATTGCAGAGTATTGCATTGCAGAGTATTGTATTGCAGAGTATTGTATTGCATTGTATTGCAGAGTATTGTATTGCAGAGTATTGTATTGCAGAGTATTGTAGAGTATTGTATTGCAGAGTATTGTATTGCATTGCAGAGTATTGTATTTTTTTATATTTATTTTTTAACCACCTCCCGCCCGCCCTATAGCCGAATGACGGCCGTAGAGCAGGCGGGTTCCTTCGCCTGGCCGTCCCTGGACGGCCTTGTGTTTACTTTGTGTTTACTTTTGTATTCGCCGTGTCTCCCGGAGACAGGCAAATACAGATCGCCGTGAACGGCCAATCAAAGCGGCCGTTCACAGCGCGATCGCAGCTGCTAATGGGAGATGATCTCATATGTAAACATATGAGATCATCTCCCATTGCCATGTCTCTCCCTCCTCACACAGAGACAGCGTGTGAGGAGGGAGAGCGATCTGTAAGTCAGCCCCAGTGCCATCTGTCAGCCCCAGTGCCATCGGTCAGCCCCAGTGCCATCGGTCAGCCCAGTGCCATCTGCCAGTAGTGCCAGTGCCGCCAGTGCCACCTGCCAGCGCCTGTGCCACCTGCAGGCCCCAGTGCCGTCAGCCCCAGTGCCGCCAGTGCCGTCAGCCCCAGTGCCGCCAGTGCCAGTGCCACCTGCCAGCGCCAGTGCCATCCGTCAGCCCCAGTGCCGTCAGCCCCAGTGCCACCTGCCAGCGCCAAGTGCCATCCGTCAGCCCCAGTGCCGTCAGCCCCAGTGCCGTCAGCCCCAGTGCCACCTGCCAGTGCCACCTGCCAGCACCAGTGCCACCAGTGCCACCTGCCAGCGCCACCTGCCAGCGCCAGTGCCACCTGCCAGCACCAGTGCCATCCGTCAGCGCCAGTGCCGCCAGCCCCAGTGCCGCCAGTGCCACGTGCCAGTGCCACCTGCCAGTGCCACCTGCCAGCGCCAGTGCCACCTGCCAGTGCTACCTGCCAGCGCCAAGTGCCATCCGTCAGCCCCAGTGCCGTCAGCCCCAGTGCCGCCAGTGCCACCTGCCAGTGCCACCTGCCAGCACCAGTGCCACCAGTGCCAGTGCCGCCAGTGCCACCTTCCAGCACCAGTGCCACCTGCCAGTGCCAGTGCCATCCGTCAGCCCCAGTGCCGTCAGCCCCAGTGCCGCCAGTGCCACCTTCCAGCACCAGTGCCACCTGCCAGTGCCAGTGCCATCCGTCAGCCCCAGTGCCGTCAGCCCCAGTGCCGCCAGTGCCACCTGCCAGTGCCACCTGCCAGCGCCAGCGCCATCCGTCAGCCCCAGTGCCATCAGCCCCAGTGCCGTCAGCGCCAGTGCCGCCAGTGCCAGTGCCACCTGCCAGCACCACCTGCCAGCGCCAGTGCCGTGTCTCTCCCTCCTCACACAGAGACAGCGTGTGAGGAGGGAGAGCGATCTGTAAGTCAGCCCCAGTGCCATCTGTCAGCCCAGTGCCATCTGCCAGTAGTGCCAGTGCCGCCAGTGCCACCTGCCAGTGCCAGTGCCACCTGCAGGCCCCAGTGCCGTCAGCCCCAGTGCCGTCAGCCCCAGTGCCGCCAGTGCCACCTGCCAGTGCCACCTGCCAGCACCAGTGCCACCTGCCAGCGCCATCTGTCAGCCCCAGTGCCGCCAGTGCCGTCAGCCCCAGTGCCGCCAGTGCCACCTACCAGTGCCACCTGCCAGCACCAGTGCCACCTGCCAGCGCCAGTGCCATCCGTCAGCCCCAGTGCCGTCAGCCCCAGTGCCACCTGCCAGCGCCAAGTGCCATCCGTCAGCCCCAGTGCCGTCAGCCCCAGTGCCACCTGCCAGTGCCACCTGCCAGCACCAGTGCCACCAGTGCCAGTGCCGCCAGTGCCACCTGCCAGCACCATCCGTCAGTCTCAGTGCTGCCAGCCCCAGTGCCGCCAGCCCCAGTGCCGCCAGTGCCACGTGCCAGTGCCACCTGCCAGCGCCAGTGCCATCCGTCAGCCCCAGTGCTGTCAGCCCCAGTGCCACCTGCCAGTGCCACCTGCCAGCGCCAAGTGCCATCCGTCAGCCCCAGTGCCGTCAGCCCCAGTGCCGTCAGCCCCAGTGCTGCCAGTGCCACCTGCCAGCACCAGTGCCACCAGTGCCGCCAGTGCCACCTGCCAGCACCAGTGCCACCTTCCAGCACCAGTGCCACCTGCCAGTGCCAGTGCCATCCGTCAGCCCCAGTGCCGCCAGCCCCAGTGCCGCCAGTGCCACCTGCCAGTGCCACCTGCCAGTGCCACCTGCCAGCGCCAGTGCCATCCGTCAGCCCCAGTGCAGTCAGCCCCAGTGCCGCCAGTGCCAGTGCCACCTGCCAGCGCCATCTGCCAGCCGCAGTGCCATCTGCCAGCCCCATTTGCCAGAGCAAATAGCCAGCACCATCTGCCAGTGCCATCTGCCAGTGCCAGCCCCAGTGCCATCTGCCAGCCCCATCTGCCTCCAGTGCCATCTGTCAGTGCCACGTGTCGTCAGTGCCACGTGTAGTCAGTGCCTCGTGGGGTCACTTTGTGGGCATTTCCATTGTCCTGGTGCTCCAGGGCCTTTAAAACTGTAATAGGTGGTTGAGAAATAAGATGTGTAATTTATGCTCCTAGAAAGCCTGATGGTGCTATTTCAATATTGGGCCTCTGTATGTGGCCAGGCTGTGTAAAAGTCTCACACATTTGGTATCGTAATACTCAGGAGTAGCAGAACATATTTTGGGGTGTCATTTGTGGTATACACATGCCATGTGAGAGAAATAACCTTTTACATTGAAAATTTTGTGAGAAAAAAAAAAAAATAATCTTAATTTTGCAAAGAATTGTGGGAAAAAGATGACAACATCAAAAACCTCACCATGCATTTTAGTAAATACCTTGGAATGTCTACTTTCAAAAAAGGGGTCATTTGGGGGGTATTTGTACTTTCCTGACTTGTTCGGGTCGCAAGAAATGAGATAGGCCACCAGTACATCAGATGTGATCAATTTTGTGCGATTCGCACCACAGCTTGTAGTCTCTCTAACTTTCACAAAGACCAAATAATATCCACTAATTTGGGTTATTTTTACCAAAGATATGTAGCAGTATAAATTGTGGCCAAAATTTATGAAAAAAAAATTATAATTTGCAAAATTTTATCACAGAAACAAAGAAATATGCATTTTTTTTTCAAAATTTTCGGTCTTATTTCATTTATAGCGCAAAAAATAAAAACCCCACAGGTGATCAAATATCACCAAAAGAAAGCTCTATTTGTGGGAAAAAAGGAAACAAAATTCATTTGGGTACAGTGTTGCATGACTGAGTAATTGTCATTCAAAGTGTGAGAGCACCAAAAGCTGAAAATTGGTCTGGTCAGGAAGGGTGTTTAAGTGCCCAGTAAGCAAGTGGTTAATGAATCCAGTGTTTTTTTTTTGATTAGCTAATTAATCCTTTGGATAACCTTGAGAGTATTGTATTGAAGAGTATTGTATTGAAGAGTATTGTATTGAAGAGTATTGTATTGAAGAGTATTGTATTGCATTGCAGAGTCGACGTATTTTCTTAGTCGACGTAGTAGATTACGTTGACACGTCGTGGCAGCTCTAGATCACTGTCCAATGTAGAGGTAGGAACGACTTCCCGGACCGAAGTGCCGGGACCTCAGCCACCAGAGCAGGGAGTCCCTGACTAACTGGTTCACCTGAATCTGCCGATCCAGGCAGATCGTCAAGATCTCCTTCTGCAAGACTCTGGTGTGAAACTGGGAATATGATACTGGTTTCGGAGGCCACCATGAGTCCCAGGTTTTGCAGCCAAAAGCGTAGCGACGGCCACCTGCAGTTCATCAGCAGTTTTACCACGGCTCCGAGAGTCTGCAGCTTGTCTGAAGGGAAAAACACTCTCGCTTCTATGGAGTCCAGCTGTAAGCCTAGGTACTCCAAACGCTGAGTTGGTACGATTACCGACTTTTTTAGGTTCAACAGCCATCCAAATTCCTGCAGGGTCTGCATGGTGATCGCCACATCCTTCCTCTAATTCTGAGACGGAAGATGCTCTCAGGAGATCGTCTAGGTAACCTACAATCGCGATTCCGCGTTGTCGCAGTAACGCCAAAACAGGAGCCAATACCTTGGTAAAGACTTGGGGGGTTGATGCCAAACCAAAGGGGAGAGCCACAAACTGGTAGTGGGCTTCCCCAACTGCAAAATCGCTGACATTTCTGATGCCGAAGGCATTTGGGTATGTACAGGTATGCATCCTGGATGTCCAAAGACGCCAGGGAGTCCCCTTGATGGAGTGCAGCAACTACTGAGCGAACCGATTCCATTCTGAACCTCTGTACTTTTACAAAGTAATCGAGGGCTTTTAGGCCCAAGATTGGACATCCCCGTTCCTTTCTGGGGACTGCAAACAGATTGGAGTAGAACCCCTGGAATCGTTCCGGCTCCGGATCAGGTACTAATCACCCCGCAACTCAGCAGGTCCCTTACCGCCCCCATTAGGGCCTCCCGGTGAGCCGGGACTACGGGTATGCTGGAGGGGAAGAATCTGTTTGGTGGCCAATAGAGGAACTCTATCTTGTAGGCAGAGGAAATCAGATCGCAGACCCATTGGTCAGACAGCCGAGAGGCCCACGGGCTGCAAACTCCCGTTGCGATCCCCCACCCGAGTTGCGGGCGGGGGGGGGGGGGGGAAACCTTCATGAGGTAGCACTTTTGCTCGCAGGCTTGTTAGGCTTGCGGTTCCAGGGACGTTTTTGTCCTTCAGAGGTCCTCCTGTCGGGCTGGGGACGTTTAGCCGAAGCCCTAGGCGGACGAAAAAAACATTTGTGAGTGGAAAATGAGGGCCCTTGCCTACGGTGTGGCTCCTTGGCCTTCCTGGCCTGTGGGAGTAGTGTACTCCTACCACCTGTGTCATCCAATGAGGCTCCAAAGAGCCACTTGCCAAGGAAGGGTAAATCCGTCAGGGCTTTTTTTGATGCCTGGTCAGCCGACCAGTATTTTAGCCAAATCAGGAGCCTCAGCACCACTGCTGACACCGAAGCCCTGGATAACTGAGGGAGAGTATCCAGGGCCACGTCACAAACGTACTTGAGGCCTTTCACTAACTGGTCTGCTAGTTATACACAGACAGAAGAAGCCCGTTGCTCCCCCAATTCACGGTGCAAACGTTTTGCCCACTCAGTAAGTGTCTGAGACACAAGTGTGGATGCCAGTATTGGTCGTATTGCTGACCCCACAACCATAAACAAGGAACGAGCCACTGCGTTGGCCTTCTTGTCCGTGGGATCCTTAAAGGCCGGAGTAATCGCTACCGGGATCGTAGTTACTTTGTTTAACCTGGATACTGGGGGGGTCCACGACCAGGGGAGCCGACCATTTTTTGAGAAGGCTCTGCTCAAAGGGGTATCGCATCGCCATGTATTTGGGGACCGAGAAGGTCTGTTGCGGTCGACCCCATTCCTTGTATATGAACTTATTGAAATAAGTCAGATACGGAAACGCTTTAGGTGTATGGGCTGGCTTACAGGACCCAAAAGGGACCACAGCATCAGCAGAGGGATCTGCTGTATCCTGAATTTTCAGGGTATAATGCACAGCTGTGATAAGTAGTCCAACAATCGCTTTAACGTGCACGGACCCGGACAGGAAATCATCCTCACTGTCCGATTGGTCCTGGTCAACGTCATCTAAAACAATAGAGCAGGGGTCACCAGTCTCAGCAGGGCCCGAGTCTGCGTCAGAGCTCTCCCCGGAGGACAGGGGGCCGGGCCATTTTTTACCACCTTTGTGCCCACGCACCGCCTCCATCTTGGCAACGAACGTATTAAGGACCGCTGACAAAGTGTCCAGAGGAACTGCGCTGTCTGCAGGCGAACCGGTTGTAATTGCCTGGATTTTGGGGGAAGAAACGCCAGTTTCTGAAGCCATGCTGACCCTACCCTGTCTGCCACCTGTTGGGGACTTAGGACAGTGATGGTCCCACCCTCCTAACAGCTGTAGCTGCAGCTGAGGGGCCCCCACCGCTGTACTCCCCACCATGACCGAGTTCTGTGCTGTCCAGCTAGGTGTGCCTGTATCCTGTGTCAGCTCCCAGATGCTTATGAGAGAAAAAAAGTGCTGAGCCCCACTGTACCGCGCTGAAGATGAAAAACATGTTCAGGCTTCAACAAAATGGCCACGAGTGCCCAGTATAAAGGACATAATCACAGGGAAAATGGCCGCCGGACTACAGTAAAATGGAGACAGAGCATGCTGCTCCCTAGTCACACCAAACATGGACGCCGAACACTATACGCATGAGAGACCGTGAAAAACAGGCAAAAAAAAAAAAAAAGAGGAAATGGCGGTAAACGGCGCTACAGTGATCAGTAGGCACAGCCCCCAGACACCCAGGGGAGAGACCTACAGACATCCAGGGCACAGCTACTCAGTGCAGACCCCACCCCTGGTGAGAACCCCCCTGGGGAGCCCCTGTCTATGGCACACATACCGCTCAGCAGCCCATGCAGCATCCCCCACAGGAAGGGGGGGAGATCGAGACAGGGAGAGAAGAGAGGGAGGTGAGGGACCCCCGAATCGACCTCCCAGGGAAAGCCAAGCTGCTCAGCCCCACGAGGCAGGGAGAGCTGTACTTACCAGTCCTGACGAGCTAGGGAACATTCCATCACAGACCCACTCTCCAATCAGTACGGGGTGGCTGCTGGCCCGGCACACTGTGACGCAGACATCAGTAGCCCGGTCATGTGTGTGCCCCGGGGCATTACACCCACCGGCTGCCCCTGGAGCTGGGGGGCATGTCGCAGCCGACCCAGCGCGGAGCTCTGGTCTGCACACGCTCACTGGCCAGGCTGGGGAAGACTATAAGGATAAGGTTATCCAGCCTGTCACCCAGCCGGCTGTTGATAGCCGATCACAGGATCTTAATCTTGAGCAAAAGGCAAACTTCTGCAGCCAATGACAGCTGATCATGTGATGTAAACAGTGTCGGTAATCAGCTATTTTTTCTCCTCACACTGATAGCATGAGGAGAAAATAAGGGACATCAATCCCGATAAATCATCTCTAATCCACTCTGAGAATAACAGACAGAAGAGATATACGGTATATACTATTAGAGGAGATAT
This sequence comes from Lithobates pipiens, assembly GCF_037356315.1. Lineage (NCBI taxonomy): Eukaryota > Metazoa > Chordata > Amphibia > Anura > Ranidae > Lithobates > Lithobates pipiens. Next base: position 77,831,854 of record NW_027507718.1, read on the forward strand.
ATACTGTATATACTATTAGAGGTTGAATCTAGTAAATATCATCAAACTCAGATCCTTTTTTTTATTTAAAGAAAAAAAAAAAAAGTTAGACTATTTGCAGATTTTCAAACAAAACTGTAATATACTATATGCTGGCCATACAAAAACAATGTCTTTCTTTAAAAAAAAAAGGTCATTTTTAAGAACGTTCGTTCGATTTTCTAATCTTTAGTGGGGTCAAATTGGCGTACGTTTTCAACCACAGTGACAGGAACATTTTGAAATAGAAAACTGCTTGGTCAAAGGAACATTCATTTTAAAACAGAATGTTAAAAACAAGTGAGAATTTCAAACAACATTCTTTCACTCAGTGAATGTAGAAAGATTTTTCATATGAATATTCTTGTCTGAAAATTGATCCGTGTGACCAGCATAAGGCTCAGTACACACCTATGCAGTTTGCTTTTGATCTGTTTCTACAGTACAGTACAGTATAGAGTGCCCCAATAGCAAGGTAAAGAAAACTTCTGCCTTTAGAACTGCTCACTTCCTGCCCGGGACTACATGTCCCATGATGCATTGCTCCTCACACATTCACAAGTTCTTAGGCATTTACTAACATGTATGGATGGTGTGCTGCACTGTATTTCCTGATATGTAGACAAATAATGCATTCTATAGGCCAACTAATCGGCTGACTGATTAATCGATTATGAAAATGGTAATCGATTAATTTCATTGTCGATTAGTTGTAGATCAATTAGTTGTTGATTAATCGATTAGTTGTTGATTAATCGATTAGTTGTTTCAGCCCTAATATATATATATTATATACACACACACACACACACACACATATATACATACACACATATACATACATACACCCACCCAGATGGATGGATACACACACACACACACACACACACACACACACACACACACACACACACACACACTATATAAAAATAACAGTTCTAATAAAAAAAAAATCACTTTGGACTTCCCTTTAGTAAGTAGAGGTTTTTATCTGCAAGGCTGTGGTAAAGCAAACACAGTGCTGCTGCAAAGTAGGACAATGTATGCAAACATATTCTAGAGGTGTGCCACAAGCCACAAACTACAGTATATGGCATTGACTATTTTTTTCTGCTATAACTTGAACAGAACATTCAAGACATAGCAGCAAAGGCAGTGAAAATACTTTGCAATTTCATTCCAAACATATGTATTCTTTAAGTTTTCTGTGAGAATGAAGTCTGTTATACTGTTTAATGATTAGACTTAAGGATGGCTATTTGATGTCAGTTTCCTGCTTTGCAGCATCAATTTTTAAAGAGTTGTGGGTTTTAAGTGTAGGAATTTAAATGAATGTCGGTCCCAATTGGCATGTTTGAATACATAAGTTGTTATCACAGCAAATAACGCAAAGCATAAGTGCACGCCACATTGTAGCTTGAAAAATCATGTGAGGGAATCCAGCTGCTCTGCAGCATACCTTAATTTTGGCATCAATGCCAGACTTTTCTCCTCTGCACTGTGCCTCTTGCTTCTTTGCTTTCTCCAGGTCACTAAGCAGGTCAGCACATTTCTTGCTTAAATCTTCATTCTCCTGCTCCAAATTTTTTAAAATGGCTGCCCTCTGCTCCTCGTTTTTCTCCAAACTCTGCTTAGTGTTCTGTTTGACAAAAATCAGAATTGCACATTACAGCCCCAGAAATAATTACACATTCAGTCGACAATCAATCAACAATATCTAATTAGATGACCTCAGTCGTCAAGCTGTAAGTAACAGCCGTTGCGAATTTACAGTTTCTTAAGCTATGCAGGTGGAAGGGACTTTTTTCAAACTGAATGGCAGTTCTGATGAATGCGTACATGCGAAGAATCCTTTAATTGATCAAGTTGCCTTTGATGATGTCCCCAGCTATTTTTGAGACCCGTACAGACACATCATTCCAGACCTTGGGTTTATCAATTAATAATACTAGTCCCATCAGTATGTAATTAAAAAGAAGTCACATATTCACACTACTTTCACTTGCTCTATATCCATCATTAAGTATTTATTTGGAAGTTATAAGCCTCAGATTCTCAACTTTAAAGAAGTGCTCAGAGTTGGCTGTATGAGAAAGAACCGCAAAGCTAAGAGAAGCCTGAGGCAATTCTTTTGCAGTGTATGTCCCTTTCTGTGGCACACTGAGTGACACAGCTTGAAGCTCAGCACTTCACAGTAAGACAACTGGAAAAATATGTACAAGACATGCTACCTTAAGCTCATGACTTTTATCTTTTAATTTTAGTTGGAGGTCATCCAACTCCTTTTTCAGTAAGGTATTTTCTTCGTCTACAGCGATCTTTCTCTGTACGAGGTTGTTTATCTCCTGCTGCTGTCCCAATACTCTCTAGAAAAAGAGAAAAAAATAATAATAAGGCTATGTCAATGCAGTACTTTATATAACAGATGTCATGTATTTTGTAAACCCATAATGTGTGATTTAAATTAAAGGCAAAGAAAATATTTGCAAGGAATTTTTTATTTTTTATTTTTAAATCAGAAAAGGTTTTAATAAACCAAGAAAAGCATTAACAATCCGGTCGCAATACAAAAGACATACAGCAATTCAAAGCATGTCAACATCGAATCATAAAAAAAAAATTGGCAACAGTCTATTCGGGTAAAGACCAAAGAAAACATAAGGCCTAAAGCAGGGATCCTCAAACTACAGCCCTCCAGCTGTTGCGAAACTACACATCCCATGAGGCATTGTAAAACTCTGACATTCACAGACATGACTAGGCATGATGGGAATTGTAGTTCCTGAACAACTGGAGGGCCATAGTTTGAAGACCCATGGTCTAAAGGCATATAATACATTTAAATTCTCTAAATTGTTCAATACACCAGCTCATGCAGTAACATTGCTGGAGAGGACTCACAGAAACCTATTTTTTTACCAATTCTGCAGAATTTAAACCTGGAGTATCAAGCCAGAGGGCCCAAAGCTTTTCCAACTTTAACCAGGTCAATCCCTAGGTTGATATACATACAGTACCTTTCGAAAATTAGAGCATTACCCATGTGAGTCATCCATTGTTTAACTGAGGGGTTGGGGGAATCAGGGGATTTACAGTACAATAGCAAAGAAACATTTTATACAAGCATTGGCACAGCTGGTATTAAAGACTTGCTTCAAATATATTCAGCCTAAATGTAACATAAAAGCCTTTGTCTATTTAACCTAAATACCTGTGACCCTCAACTGTATGGGGGAGTTTATGCCTGGTATGTTAAGAGCCCCAAACTGAACATCTCACAATGCTGTACCCAAATAAACCTCCCGTAGCATTCTTAGTGTAGGCCGATGGTGCTTACTGAAATAAGAATGGGTATGACTACCTCAATATGTCTAGTGCTCCCATTTTGAAGCTTCAGTTGCATAATTAAATAATAAATTAATATATCAATACGACTGTGCACAGCTAGCACTATCACAATGAAAAATCTGATGCATACTAAGATGGCAACACAGATTTAATTTATAATGCACAAATCCAATGTTAGCCGATGCAAACTTGAGGGACCTTAGTGACTAAATTCTTTGATAAAAAGCACAGTGAAGGGAATATATCAAAACTGGAGCAGTCAGAATCTGGAGGCAACCAATTAGTTTCCATCTTTGATTTTTAAAGTTTAAAGCTACACCAGTCATGTGATAGTTTGACGGTTTGGAAGATAGCACAACCAATGTGACAGTTACATTCCCAGGACATGCCAGTTTTTGGAAACTGTTAAATTGGAAACTTAAAGTGGAGGTCTGTCCACCCCTGCAAAAATTAAAAGCCAGCAGCTACACACACACTGCAGCTGCTGACTTTTAATAAAAAGGACACTTACCTGTCCTGGATTCCAGCGATGTCAGCTGATGCTTCCAGCTGATGCAATAAGGGAACCCAGTAGTGAAGCATTACAGCTTCACACCGGTTAATTACTGTAGCGGCCATAACCCTTTGTAGGGCGGCCTTAATTAACTGGGCTTACCGGTTACCTCCGCTTGGCTTGTCCTTTCACGTCTAGGGGTTCCCAGGGTTGATACCCAACAACTTGAATGCTGACACAAATAAAGTCCTTTTGAAAGGTTTTATTTTGCAGTGATAATATCCAATAACACAGTCTCTCATGGGAACAGAGGGCATGGGGTGAAGAACTCAGGCACCTTGAACTACAGATTTAACAAAGTCTCTAGTTCCACCCAGAGAGTAGCCACTCACAACTGGGTACTTCAAGGCTGAACAGATCTCTAGCCAGAGATCATGGCAGTCAACACGTTGACTCAAAACTTGAAACAATCCTATGAAGGTGTATAAGTTTAACTAAGGGTGAACAGGAACCTGTTTTTTCAGTACCTGGAACGTTCTCTGTCTCCTTAATAGTACTGGAAAAAGCATGGATTTGTCAATGTCCTTCCCAACTCAGTAACCAGGCACTTCTCAGGATGCCACTTGTCGGCTCTCCCCTGAAGAGTCCTCCCCCGGTCACTTCCACGAGCTGTGGTTCCCCTCCAAGCTAAGAGCACACAAGGACACCTTGAATCCTCCCTCAGTTACTGCGGCTCGGACCAGCCGGTTCCTAGACTCGGGAACAGACGGATCCCTGCCCCAGACCAGACAGGTCTGTTGGGGGCATCTAACAGGAACATATTGCGGGATGTCGAAAACCCCGTGACCGGGACCCCTCATGGGGCTACCCTGGTCCTGGAACAAGAACAGACCACACGGGCCTCATGAACTCCTCCCCCAAACACGTAACCCACACATCTTAAGTAGCCCTTCCCAGACTCCCCAGAGGGGCCCAGAACTCCCACTGATTGGTTCCGAGAAGGTTGATACTCAAAACGTCCAAACAGGCCTGGTTCTGGCCTGTCATGTGCACCTCCCTGTTCACATGACCAGGCAGAACTTCTAACATAGCCCAGCCAGACTAATGTTAAGGCCAACCTACATAATTAACTCTCAGAACCCCTACTGTTCTGAGGCAAAAACTAAATTTCCATCTGCATGACACTTTGTCCAAAATGTCATCTGCTACACTACTATGCAAGCGTGAGGCACCGCTGCATTCTCCTACTGGCCTAGCGACAGGGGAAGGAGGAGGGGGGAGCCGAACTGCTGGCCCAGTCTACCGAAAGTGGGGACAGGATATTCTTTACCCCCTCGAAATGTGCCAAATGTGGCAACGGATGGGGGGGGGGGGGTAGACAAATGAGCGATCCACTTTGATCACTTTAGGCTGACCGTTTTTCAGGTATAGATATGTAAAATATTAAACATAATAACCTATACTGTTTTTACTGTCTACCATGCTCTGTACAGGCTCAGTTGCTCCGGGTTTGCAGAGGTCGATCTGCTGACAGCCTTAAAGCAGAATTAAGCCCTCCTATCCTTTACAGCCAAGGAAGCGGCTTCTGTTCGATCTGCAACTGCCATGGTGGCTGCACATGGGATCAGTTAGGACACCAGCTATTTGATGGTTTGAATGATTGGTTGAAGACACAAGCAAATGTGACAGTTAGCAATCCTAGCATTCCAGAAGGTCTGCCTAGCCATCAAAATTTGTACAAGGTTTGACAACGTATTGCACAAATGTGAAAACTAGCATCATTTAACCACTTGCCGACCGCCGCACGACGATATACGTCGGCAGAATGGCACGGGCAGGCATATGGGCGTATATATAAGTCCCTGCCTGCCCGCGGGTGGGGGGCCCGATCGGGCCCCCCCCCCGGTGCCTGCGGCGGTCGGCATTTCTTCGAGAGCGATCCGGGATGAGGGGGCGGCCATTCATTCATGGCCACCCCCTCGCGATTGCTCTCGACGAATGGAAATCCCCCGTGACATCACTTCCTCTCCTGTAATGTAAACACAGGAGAGGAAGTGATGTATTCTCTCCTCCGTGTCGGTATTTTCCGTTCCGACACGGAGGAGAGCGGATCGGTGAGTTGCACCAACACTCTACACACACAGTAGAACATGCCAGGCACACTCACACCCCCCCTTTACCCCCCGATCACCCCCCCAATTACCCCTGCCCCCCAGTCACAGTGACACCAATGTCATTTTTTTTTTTTTTTTTTTTTTTTTTTGCATTGGTGTCATTTGTGACTGTAATAACTGTTAGGGCAGTTAGGGTTAGCCCCCTTTAGTTCTAATGTGCCCCCCTAACCCCCCCAATAAAGGTTTAACCCCGTGATCACCCCCCGTCGCCAGTGTCACTAAGGCTGGGTTCACATTGCAGCGGTTTATGAGAACGGATGTGATTCGCACCGCACTGCAGTGCAAATCACATCCGATCTCTGTGCGATTCGAGTTCAGCCATCCGCCGCACCCGCCGCAAATTCGCACGGGACCCTTTTTTTGGCCCGCAGCAGAATCGGATCGCATGGGTGTTCACACCATGCGATCCGAGTTTGCAGATCGCACTGCGATATGCGAACTGATCTGGGGGTGTCAGTAACATTTCACTGACACTCCCAGCAGTTCGCATAGGGCAGTGTGAACTGCCGCCGGGAGGCATGCGATGCGGGAACCCGCCGCGGATTCGCGGCGTTTCCGCATCGCTCCAGTGTGAACCCAGCCTAATAAGCGATCATTTTTCTGATCGCCGTATTAGTGTCACAGGTGACGCTAGTTAGGCAGGTAGGTATTTAGGTTCGCCGCAGCTTTTTATAGCGCCAGGGACCCCCATATACTACCGCATAAAGCCCCCTGATTGCCCCCTAGTTAACCCTTTCACCAGTGATCACCATATAACTGTTACAGGTGACGCTGGTTGGTTAGTTATTTTTTTATAGTTTCAGGGCACCCGCCATTTATTACCTAATAAAGGTTTAACCCCCTGATCACCCGGCGGGTGTCATTTGTGACTAATAACTGTTAGGGCAGTTAGGGTTAGCCCCCTTTAGTTCTAAGGTACCCCCCTAACCCCCCCAATAAAGGTTTAACCCCGTGATCACCCCCCGTCGCCAGTGTCACTAAGGCTGGGTTCAGATTGCAGCGGTTTGAGAACGGATGTGATTCGCACCGCACTGCAGTGCAAATCACATCCGATCTCTGTGCGATTCGAGTTCAGCCATTCGCCGCACCCGCCGCACCCGCCACACCCGCCGCACCCGCCGCAAATTCGCACGGGACCCTTTTTTTGGCCCGCAGCAGAATCGGATCGCATGGGTGTTCACACCATGCGATCCGAGTTTGCAGATCGCACTGCGATATGCGAACTGATCTGGGGGTGTCAGTAACATTTCACTGACACTCCCAGCAGTTCGCATAGGGCAGTGTGAACTGCCGCCGGGAGGCATGCGATGCGGGAACCCGCCGCGCATTCGTGGCGTTCCCGCATCGCTCCAGTGTGAACCCAGCCTAATAAGCGATCGTTTTTCTGATCGATGTATTAGTGTCACAGGTGACGCTAGTTAGGCAGGTAGGTATTTAGGTTCGCCGCAGCTTTTTATAGCGCCAGGGACCCCCATATACTACCGCATAAAGCCCCCTGATTGCCCCCTAGTTAACCCTTTCACCAGTGATCACCATATAACTGTTACAGGTGACGCTGGTTGGTTAGTTATTTTTTTATAGTTTCAGGGCACCCGCCATTTATTACCTAGTCTCACTAGTGTACCCCTAAATTTAGGGGTGTCTACTTTCCAAAATGGGGTCATTTGGGGGGGGTTTGTGCCATCTTGGCATTTTATGGCCTTCAAAACTGTAACGCCCTTAGAAAGCCTGAAGGCGGTGCTTGGTTTTCGGGGCCCCGTACGCGGCTAGGCTCCCAAAAAGTCCCACATATGTGGTATCCCCGTACTCAGGAGAAGCAGCAGAATTTATTTTGGGGTGTCATTTCACATATGCCCATGGCATGCGTGAGCAATATATCATTTAGTGACAACTTTGTGAAAAAAAAAAAAAAAAAAGTTTGTAATTTTCCCGCAACTTGTGGCAAAATATAAAATATTCCATGGACTCAACATGCCTCTCAGCAAATAGCTTGGGGTGTCTACTTTCTAAAATGGGGTCATTTGTGGGGGTTTTGTGCCATCTTGGCATTTTATGGCCTTCAAAACTGTAATAGGTAGTGAGGAGTGAAGTCAAATATTTACGCCCTTAGAAAGCCTGAAGGCGGTGCTTGGTTTTCGGGGCCCCGTACGCGGCTAGGCTCCCAAAAAGTCCCACAAATGTGGTATCCCCGTACTCAGGAGAAGCAGCAGAATTTATTTTGGGGTGTCATTTCACATATGCCCATGGCATGTGTGAGCAATATATCATTTAGTGACAACTTTGTGAAAAAAAAAAAAAAAAAGTTTGTAATTTTCCCGCAACTTGTGGCAAAATATAAAATATTCCATGAACTCAACATGCCTCTCAGCAAATAGCTTGGGGTGTCTACTTTCTAAAATGGGGTCATTTGTGGGGGTTTTGTGCCATCTTGGCATTTTATGGCCTTCAAAACTGTAATAGGTAGTGAGAAGTGAACTCAAAAATTTACGCCCTTAGAAAGCCTGAAGGCGGTGCTTGGTTTTCGGGGCCCCGTACGCAGCTAGGCTCCCAAAAAGTCCCACATATGTGGTATCCCCGTACTCAGGAGAAGCAGCAGAATTTATTTTGGGGTGTCATTTCACATACGCCCATAGCATGTGTGAGCAATATATCATTTAGTGACAACTTTGTGTAAAAAAAAAAAAAAAAATTTTTTTTTGTCATTATTCAATCGCTTGAGGCAAAAAAATAAAATATTCAATGGGCTCAACATGCCTCTTATCAATTTCCTTAGGGGGTCTACTTTCCAAAATGGGGTCATTTGGGGGGGTTTTGTACTGCCCTGCCATTTTAGCACCTCAAGAAATGAGATAGGCAGTCGTAAACTAAAAGCTGCGTAAATTCCAGAAAACGTACCTTAGTTTGTAGATGTGACAACTTTTGCGCAAACCAATAAATATACAATTATTGACTTTTTTTTTACCAAAGACATGTGGCTGAATACATTTTGGCCTAAATGTATGACTAAAATTGAGTTTATTGGATTTTTCTAATAACAAAAAGTAGAAAATATCATTTTTTTTCAAAATTTGCGGTCTTTTTACGTTTATATCGCAAAAAATAAAAATCGCAGAGGCAATCAAATACCATCAAAAGAAAGCTCTATTTGTGGGAAGAAAAGGACGCAAATTTTGTTTGGGTACAACATTGCATGACCGCGCAATTACCAGTTAAAGCAGCGCAGTGCCAAAGTGTAAAAAGACCTCTGGTCATTTACCAGCAAAATGGTCCGGTCTGAAAGTGGTTAAACAATGGCTAACTGGTGTACTTGTGTGTGAAGGGCCCCTTAGTATTATTTTAATATATGTACCCATTGAGTTTATTCTCCTTCGACACCCAAATAAAAAAAAGGTACACACAAGTATAAGTTATCACTCATGCAACAATAAGGACAGGTCAAAGCTGAAGGCATCTATTTTTTTCCTCAATATCGAGAGGTGCCATCACAATACAAAATAAGTCATTGCCGTTTTTGATAATGTTATCTGGATGTTTTTTTTTTTCTGAAAACATTCTGAATCCTACAAAAATGCTTACAGTGATTCATGCTGCTTCGAACAGCAATTAAAAGCAGGTATAATTAGTCTATGCACACTACATCCAGTAAAGCAAATTATTTATTGATGGCCACGCATAAATAGATCCATTTCAGAGGCCTCCCTTATGACAAATCCTGTTAAGAATGATCCAGTATATGTATTTATAACTACTCATTAATAATTAACTTGGATAGTCATTGTGTGCTGTAGTTTGTTCACCTGCATAAGTAGAACACAGTACACAAATCACAAAAAAAAAAAAACTATAATTTCATCCAAAAGAAACGTTTTGTGTTTTGTTTTAATGAAATACGGTTTTAAATATACCGTAATAGTAACATGATAAAAATTGTCCACTACTCAAAACGAAATCAGCACCATGGGTTACCTTGAATCTTCATTTCACCCAGCAACATATCATTTTAATTGGTTCTTCAATAAAGTACTAAATAAATAAAAACCTATTCTAGTTTTGTTATAGTTGTAAAACCCCAGGCTTCTCATCAGTAAATAACGGTATCAGTCTGTGTTACCCACACATCAACCATCCACTCCACAATGTATAACAAATAAGGTTCAGCATTATATCAAACACAAGTCCTTATCAAGATCATTGTCATCCCTATGCCAAAAAGAAAAAAGATTTCTGACAAACAGCAATACACAATGTGAATACTGCTATTTTAGCTTCAGAAAGGCTTACATTTGTTGCCAGCCATTTTTTCAATTTTTTTTTTTTTTTTACTATAACGTGCCATAAGAAAGTGTCTTAAGAAGAGCAATCTGCTCAAGAAAGAGAATAAAAGCTTAGAGAAAATGCTCACTACACCCGCCAGATTCAATAAAGTTTTGATTAGATACAGGAAACATTGATATGTACTTCAGAGAAAAAATATACTACAGTAACCAAAAATTCTATAACTAAACTGCACTTCCCCCTCTCACCACAGCTGCTTACTTACCTCCATTTGGCAGCCACAAGCCCCTCGGGTCTTTAAATCCTTGGTGATGGAATCAAATGCCCATTGACCTGAATAAGGCTGTATTTTATGATTGTAGATCTCAGAAGCCAGCTCCTTCCCAGTTGTGGTGCTTTGTGGTATGTTTTATTAAAAAAAAAAAAAAAAAAAAAAAAAAAAAAAATCGGTGCAGGTCTGGTTTTTCTTACATTGCCTTTTGTCAGCCGCAAATTCTTGATTAACTGGCTGTCTTACACACAGAAATGTGCAAATAAGGCAGATTAATGTGTATGCAGTAACATACCGCATTGACATTTCATAGTGTCAAGGAGACTAACAATTTGATCCGCACTGTTGGCCAAGTAATGTGTGGATTTTAAAGACTTTGGAGGGGGCTTCCCAAAAATGGCAGTCAGATGTGTGTCGTCAATCTATTTTAAGAAATTTCCAAATAAACCTGATTATGTTTGAGGTCTTAGCAAATGCGTTTTAAAGCAGTTCAGGGTTTAATAGGCTGGATGCTTTTATTGTTAAAGGAATCATCGCGCAATATATGGAATGCTTGCCCAATGCTTCCTAACCCCCCCCCCCCCAACTCCACCGTGCTCCTGCGCTGGCGTTCCATCACAATGTTCACCAGTAGATCATGCATTAGTGAAGGAAGACTTCCTGTGCTGATAGATGGGTGCTGGTATTTGAAGAAATCACTGCAGGTAATAGATCGGCAGCATTGTCACTAAATGTCATGTCCAGACTAGACGTGTTTTTAACCACACATGCATCAGGTATCAGGGCCATTTTTGCTCATCCAAAAACACCATCACACATGCAGAGTAAAATAGACATTTAAATGTGAATCGGAACCACCACATCAACCATACCGAGTAGGTATTAAATACAGAGTAGTCCCTGCAGCATGTTAGTCTGAGTTTAAATATGGATGTGGCCTTCTAATTTCTAGCCCCATCAGCTCAAACCACTTCCCTACTTCTGTCTTGTAATGTGGCTCACAAAGGCACGGCAACCTCCCGCCTCCAAGCTTATACCGCTATATCCCCCACCTAATCTCTGCTGCTGGCCAGGAGCTTTGCTGTCAGCATCTGGAGATATATCTGACAGTTCCCAAGAGAAGGCACCACTAACCACCATGCCTGCAACCTCCTTCCATCACACTAGCACCCCTTCAGCTCCTCTTTTACTCTACACCCCCTGCACACCAATCCCCAATCTCAACACTGTGTCTGATCCCAATTCCCCCCTCGCTTTCACCAACTCTTCCACATGCCCCAACCTTCTTCACCACTAGAGAGATGCTCGCCTTTGCACTTGCCACCACTGTATCAAAAGTACACTTCTGCACACACCACCACTGCAGTGATGCAGTGATCCTTATTCAGCCTATTGCTGGTTAACTACAATCCACTGTAGCCAGAATCCAGTGAACACCTCAGAGGGTCTTGAAGTATATTCAGTGAAGCCTGTAAGCACTCTCTCCCTATGCTTACTGTATTGCAATTCACATTCAAATCTTATAAAGTAGGTTTCATTTATTTATTTGAAAACTGCCAATTTTTATTGATTTTCAAAATTTTCAAAAGAAAATATAAGAAGACACATTGTTGTAGAAAGCATATACATGGCAAGCTGTCAACATACATTATGGCCAGTGATAAAACTTGGTTAAGACATGCAAATCATACACCCAAAGACAGTATGTGGTATTATCTGATTGAGTGAGATTCAGAATTTCTGTATCCCAACAGAGTCTAACCTGCAATAGTGCGTGTTGGTGAATGGAGGAGAAGGGAGTATAGTGAAAGGGTTAGGGAGAATCAGAAAAGCAAGGGAAAGTTGAGATGGCCAGATAGAAAGTAGTGGGAGAGGAAAGATAGGAGAGTACAACCACCTTCCCTAGGAGCTCTGCAACACCCGGGGTCACCAACCACATGTGACCTCCTCGAGGTCAAGGTTCATCAGGACATCAAGTTGTAGGAGCCTCTAGCATACCCCACACTCCATTGTGTATATTGAGGGTGTTAATTAGGGAAGCTGTCAGATATTGAATCCGTTTAACATCTCTGATCCTGGACTGTAGTTCAAACAATCAGGAGGGGTTTTCTCCTTTTCCATTTCAGGGCTAGCAAACATCACGCAGCTGTTAGCACTCAGGCTAAGAGCTTTTTAGACAGTTTAGAAAAAGAGGGGGATGGGAGGCCCAGGAGGAAATTTTTGGGGTTGAAGGGCACCCAGGAACCAAAGATGGAGTGGAGTAAGGCGTGCACAGTCTGCCAGTAGGGGGCGATCAGAGGGCAGGTCCAATAGGTATGATATAGCGTCCCCACATCTTTACAACAGCGGGGATCGGCAGAGGGGTATATGGAGGGAGCAGGTCAGGGGGTTTGGTACAAGTGGAATAAAATCTTGTATTGGTTTTCCTTATAGACTAGAGCATGCAGATGGAGCTCTTAGAGGCCTGCGACCATATGAGCTGCCACATCTTCAGGGGTATTTTCTCTCCCAGAGACTGCTCCCACTTACGCATATTATTTTTTTTTTAAAAGCCAGCAGCTACAAATACTAATATTTAGAATATTTAAAATAATGACACTTACCCGCACAGCGTGCCCGCGATGTCGGCACCCGAAGCCGATCTCTCGATCGTCTCTCGGGTGCTGCCGCCGCCATCTTGGGTATGGGAATCAGGAAGTGGAGCCTTTCGGCTTCATTTCCCGGTTCCCTACTGCGCATGCGCGAGTCGCGCTGCGCAATAAGGATGGTCCCCGCTGTCTCTGGGATCCGTGTGTTTATCAGCAGGCAGCGGGGGACCTTCGGAAAGGGGCGTAGATTCTGCGGAAAGGAGCGTACCTTCTGCAGAATCTACGCCGGAAGTGGGTGCAGATACCTGTACTGTACAGGTACCTGCACCCCCCTCCCCCCTGAAAGGTGCCAATTGTGGTGCCGGAGGGGGGGAGGGTTCCAATGAGAGGAAGGTCCACTTTAGGGTGGACCTCCGCTTTAAGGGGGAGAATTAAAGATTTGTTACCAAAGACTGCGCATAATGACGTATCTGTAGGTAACTAAAAAAAAAAAAAGCCTGTCTGGGCAAGTCAAAAGCATCTTTCAGATGCTGAAAGGATCACAAAGTTCTGGTTCTGGTATCCACCAATTGACCGTAGCGAAATAAGGCCTTATCCACCCAAAAGTGGGACATCTGCGAGGTCAAGCTGTCCAGGACATTGGGTATAGATAGAAATGAGGTGACCAGGGAGGCAGTGGTGGTTAACGGATACAACGATTTAGCAAGCCGCCATAATGTTCAAAAGAGCGCCATTGGTCCTAGTAGCTGTGACCCACTGAGCGGTACATTCGAACTCCACAACATGGAATTTGGGTGAGGGCCAGCCACAACTTCTCAATTTGTGTCCATCGATTGTAGGCATGAAAGGTACACCAAGAGACTACAGGGCGTAATTGGGCTGCTAGATAATACTTGGCTACGTTGGGTTAACGCAAGGCCGCCTTGGCGGCAGGGCGCATACAGGACTGGTCTAGCAATCCGAAGCATCTTATAATTTCAGAAAAAAAATTATCAAATCGTCCTGAAGGTTCCTAAAGTAGCAGGTTTCATTTTTGATGTTGGCAGGCGTAAAGAACAAGGAGTAATGGTTTGGCTCCCACAGAGCCCTGATCTTAACATTGAGTCTGTGTGGGATTACATGAAGAGTCAGAAGTATTAGTTAAAAGTCAAAAGTTAGTTCTTTTTTGACAACCTACCATCTGAAAACCTGTGTGCAAGTGTACTTAGAAGAATGGATGCTGTTTTGAAAGCAAAGGGTGGTCACACCAATTATTGATTTGATTTGGATTTCTCTTCTGTTCATTTACTTTCCATTTTGTTAATTGATAAAAAAAACATTAAGGGCTCATTTACACTTGCTTCGGCTTCAACACACAATAAGGGCTAGTTTACACTTGTTTCAAAACAAGGCTTCAGACACGCTTTGTTAACCACTTCAGCCCCAGAAGGATTTAGCCCCTTCCTGACCAGAGCATTTTTTGTGATTTGGTACTGCATCACTTTAACTGACAATTGCGCAGTCGTGCATTGTACCCCAGAGATAGAGCTTTCTTTTGGTGGCATTTAATCAACTCTGCGGTTTTTATTTATTGTGCTATAAACAAAAAAGTGTAAACTTTGAAAAAAAACTGAATATTTTTTTAATTTTTGCGATAATAAACATCCCCCACAATTTTTTTTTTTTACCAAAAATATCACAATAAGCGTATATTGACTGATTTGTGCTAAAAAAAAATATTAGCAATAGTGGCTATCTGCGATTTTTATCATGACTGCGAAATTATGGCGGACAGATCGGACACTTTTGACACTATTTTGGGACCATTTTCATTTATACAGTGATCAGTGCTATAAAAATGCATTGATTACTGTGTAAATGACACTGGCAGTGAAGGGGTTAACCACTAGGTGGTGAAGGGGTTAAGTGTGTCCTAGGGAGTGATTCTAACTGTGGAGGGGGGCTACACCTCACATGACAGCGATCACTGCTCTCGATGACAGAGAGCAGTGATCTCTATCCTGTCACTAGGCAGAATGGTGAAATGCTTTGTTTACAAAAGCATCTTCCCGTTCTACCTCTCCGTAACACGATCGGGGGCACCCGGCGAACATCAAGTACACTGGACCCGCAGTCACAGAGACCGCATGGGGGGCACGCATGCGCCCGCAGCACCACTTCTTATAGGGGACATACCTGTATGCCCTTTTGCCCACCAGTGCAATTCTGCCAACGTAAATCAGCGTGCGCTGGTTGGCAAGTGGTAAAAGCTCTCTGAACACTAGCCAAAGCTCCAGTCACTAAATAAAATGGTTAGCTTACAGTCCTGTTTACACCTTGCTTTTGCTTCAAAAATGTAATCCCGTGTTGCTTTAGTTATGCTTCAAAGCGTCTTCAAAGTCTCCATAGAAGTCTGTGGCAACGCTCGCTTGAAGCCCCACGAAGCCTCACCAAAGGCTCATCAAAACTTCCCCAGAGGCTCATCGAAGCTCCACCAAATCCTCATTGCAGCCCCACCATAACCCCACCTAAGCACCAAGCAAAAGCAAGGTGTAAACAGGACTGCAAGCTGACCATTTTCCTTAGTGACAGGAGCTTTTTATTGGCGTTCAGAGAGCTTTAACAAAGCGCGTCCTAAGCCGTGTTTTGAAGCACGTGTAAACTAGCCCTAACACTTTTATGTCTGAAAGCATTGTTAATTTACAGCATGTTTTTCACAATTGCATAAAACATTTGCACAGTACTGGATAGTCTTAATAAGGCCCGCATCAATAGGCCTTCTGTCCAGATGCTGCTGCTCATTCCCTCTCCACCCATGCCAACTGGGCATCTGCAATCCTGATGGGACTGAATTGCCCGTCTGAGATGAGACGCTCTCTCCAGCCTCTTCTGCCGGGCTCCTCCACTATCTTCTGCTCTTTTGCCTCTCTTTTGCTAGCATTGGCCCGATCTACTCCATCGTCGTCTTCCCTCTTCTCTTCTTCCGATGTTGACACATCGCTCTCTCCCGCTGTAATGCCGTGTGCAACGACTTATATAGGCATGGGGTGTGGTCACCGAGTGATGTCATCAGTGACCCATCCCCTTATGACATCACCAATGGGGGCATGATGGGGCAACGACATCATAAGGGGTGGGGTCACCGGATGACATCAACCGTGACCACGCCCCATGCCTATACAATTCGCTGCGCACCACGCACACGGAATTACAGCAGGAGAGAGTCGTGTCAACATCGAAAGAAGACAGGAGGGAAGAACACGATGGAGAAGACGGGCCAAATCTAGCAAAAGATTGGGTAAAAGAGCAGAAGATATCGGAGGAGCCTGGCAAAAGACACTAAAGAGTGGGAGAAGAGGCCAGAGAGAGCGGAGAAGTTGGAAGAGACCCCCCCCCCCCCCCCCAAGTCAGAATAGACCCCCGGAGCTGCCTAATAAAATTAATTTAAAAAACGGTTTAGTGTGTTTTTTTTAATCGACACATTTTTCCCCCAGGTGAATGGGTAGGATGTACCCCATACTCATTCACATAGGCTGGGGGGATGGGATCTGGGGGGCCCTTATTAAAGGGGGCTCCCAGATTCCAATAAGACCCCCACAGACCCCGGACAACCAATGGCCAGGGTTGTCAGGAAGAAGCCCTCGTCTTCATCAACATGGGCACAAAGTGCTTTGGTGTGGGGAGGCCGCAGGGCACCCCCCTTGCCCCAAAGCACCAACCCTCCATGTTGAGGGCATGCGGCCTGGTAAGGTTCAGAAGGGGGTGCGCTTGCTCGTCACCACCTCCTTTCCTGACTGGCCGGGCTGCGTGCTCGGATAAGGGTCTGGTATGGATTTTGGAGGGATCCCTAGGCTGCTTTTTTGGTGTAGGGGGTTCCCCTTAAAAGCCATATCATACCGAAGGACCTGGTATGCTCTTGGAGAGGGAACCCATGCCGGTTTTCTATTTAATATATGGCGTGGAGTTCCCCCTCAAGATTCATACCAAACACAGTGCCTGGTATTGGCGGGGATCCACGTTGGAGTCGGACGCGTCTCTTACTTCAAGTCGCAGGACAAAGTCGGATCCAAAGTAGACGAGTGTTGTGTCACACCGGTGTAAACCCAGCCTAAAAGGTAGCCCCTTATTCCTTAAGGCCGGGTTCACACTGGTACAACACGACTGTCATCCTACTGTGCCCTGCAACATCGGTCCAACATCAGTCCTACTTCCATCCGACTTGAACAGGATACGATTTTGCTCCGAATTTAACATTGTCTGACTTGTCCTTTGACCAATCAAAACAATCTCAGTGCGATATAAATTGCTTTTACTGCTGCTGCAATCACCACATCGGATGTCACAAGTCAGATGGTTAGGACAAGGATCCGTCTCTGGTCCTACTTCAGCCCACTGAATATCATTGAAGTCGGATCAAAGTTGGATCAAAGTTGGACCAAAGTAGTGCAGGAACCATTTCAAAATCAGACTGACTTGTGTCAGACCACTTAAGATTGCTCTCATAGGGAATGATTGAATTGCACACACCATACGACATGTGCTCCCAAGTTGGAGCGCATGTCCTACCAGTGTGAACCCAGCCTAAAAAGAGACAGCAACACACCAGAAGCCCAAACTCACTAAAAAGCAGCTGAAGACCTCCAGTGTGTCTGAACCAATACCAACAAAGCAAATATGACAACCACTCACATCAATTTATAACTATCAAGAAGAGAGCACATTGGCAGGGCAATTTACAAAACAATATAAACATTTCTCAGCACGCTCTCTAGTTATTCTTAACTATCTACCAGGTTGGGAATTCAAAAAATTTAAAGTTAGGGACCACAATTGGCTGAGGTTACTTTAAATGACAGGGATGGCTTCGCCTGTATTACAAATGTATGCAACAAAATTTCAGGTTTTTAGCTTAAAACAGTTTAAATATGCTTTTAATGTAGCTACAGTAGAGGACACAGGCACAGTCTTAGATAACTAGGTTATATGTTGCTACCTTCAGGTCATTGGACACTACCAAACGTAACTGTAAGAACCACCATCTAACCCCCTCATAGTTATCCTTTTTTTTGCTAGTATCATTAGGCAATGAATGTTCTTTTTTTCTGCAGGTTTTTATATAGTTCTGGTCTAGTCTAGTTACATAGTTTCCGGAATGGTACCCTAGGCATGAGACTGGCATTGGACTACACCAAAATGATGGAAGACATTGGGTCAACCTGTAAAGTTACTTCGGGCACTAGATCCTGCATTAGGCACTCCTCTGTGGCACACTGTGCAGTGTGTAGAAGTTAACCGCAGAGTGCAATACGGGTCCCGGGCGGTGGCAAAATGTACAGGCGTGACCTAGTCCCTTAATACCCCTTCAGGGACATAAATTTCAAAAGTGACTGACGAGTTGGTGCTGCATTCGCCTTTATATACACACAGTATATATAAAAAAAGGGAGAAAAAGTCTTGGGGAATCTTTCAGGCACTTCAGTTGCAGTGCCTCTTTTGTCCATCAGAGGGAGTTCCTCGTATAGGAGGGTCACTGGCTTCCCTCACAACCCAGCTTTTTTATTTTCCCTGTCTGTGCTGGCGGTGTAAGCCAAGATTACACCGCCATGTTTAAACTGGCCTGCTATTTGGCAGCTCCGGATTCCTGTCAGAGGAGACACCATTTCCAGGGGATTTAAAGAGGAAGTAAAGGCAATTTTTTTTTTTTTTTAAAGCACACCCTGTAAGGCAAAGGCATAATGAGCTAGTCTGCATAGCATACTAGCTCATTATGAATAACTTACCTGAGAACGAAGCCCCCAAAGCGGTCCTCCATCTTCCTCTTCGCCGCTGCCATGTATCCCGGAGCGACTTCCGGGTCTCGCTGCTCCGGCGCTGTGATTCGCCGGAGCCGCGATGATGTCACTCTCACGCATGCACACGGGAGCCGACACTCGCGCCATATCGCCGCGATCTGCGGCCTGCCCCAGTGCGCCTGCGCGCCCTGTCTACGGCTCATGCACCGTAGACATCGGTGGCTGTCTTCGGGTAAATATCTCCTAAATCGTATACGTTTAGGAGATATTTCTTGGACCTACAGGTAAGCCTTAATCTAGGCTTACCTGTAGGTCAAAGTTGGTTGTAAGGGTTTACAACCACTTTAAGTGCTGCTGTGATGACATACGGTTTTGCAGCCTCACTTTTTTTCTCAAGAGGGCACATTACGACCATCTGGGCAGGTTTAACCCTCCCAATGCCACAGGTATTCTCACAAAAAAAAATTGAGGATAGTAAGCGACTGGAGAATGACTGGAGTTAGGCACATTTAGGCAAACCTGCAGGCCTAGAAGAGGGGGGGTGGGGTTTGGGGGTTCCCACTAATGCCCCTTCTTTGGAGCGCAGAGGCATTTATCCTTCTGCCTTTTCTTCTTCAGTTCTGTTAGGCGCTTCCCATTCCTCCTTTTTGAGCAGGGAGTAAATTTCCACCTCTAGGACATATTTGATTGGAAAGCTCACCGCCATGTTGAAACCCTTAGCTTCAGGGGCCTCAAGAGGCTTCCTTTAGTTTCTCCACCTCACTCTCTCTCGGACTGTGTTTTGTCTTTGCCTTGCAAAAGGACAAGGAGACACAAAAGGATTTGTTAACTGAAAAAGAGGAAGATATTTTTTTCTGAATCAGAAGAAAGCACTTACACAGGAAGTGGCCATTTAGGCAAGCTTCTCTGCAAAACTCAGATAAAATTTAGGATGTGCTCCTGTTAAAAACTGGAGCCTTCTGGATTCTGTCCAACCAAAACGTTACCAGTATAAGCTCCAAAAAGGCTCCTAAGTCTTGCAAGACCTTTCCTATGCATTCTGTGGTAGAGTAAGCTTTTACACAGTGACTGATCATTTCCTGAAAAGGTTTTTTATCTACAAAATGTTTTTCTCAGCATAACTCAATGGAAGCGGAGTTTCATAAAGTATAAGCAATTCCTTCTGTGGATTCTGCTATTGCTTTCCTCAATAGATCCCTTATGGTTCCTGCTGAGGATGTCCCAGTCTTTGACACTGTTGACAAAAAAACTTGGAATCCATGTTTGAGAATTTTTTTTTCTCTTAGTTGGATGTGCCATGCAACCTGTCGTTAAGCCTATGAAGATGTGTGAAACATTTGCAGTCTGCGCCACACATATGACTTGGGTGCTATTTTCACAGATCCTTCCATACTTCATCAATTGGAACTTCATCCAAGCACCTTATGATATTGATCGAACAGTCTTTGGGATTCTCTGTAGCAGATGTCCAGACTGGACCTTCTGTCTGTTAAAATGCACCATATTATTTTGCTCAAATACTGGTCTACTGAATCAACCTGTAAAAAATGCTTGGAGTGTATGCCCTTAGCAGGTCAAAGTCTCTTTGGTGAATAGACTTTTTTTTTCTATGTGAGAATGTGGTTAACAATAAAAGTGGCTATAACATTTGACCAAAATAATGCACAATTTGTTAATATAGTTTTGAGAACAAACTAGCAGTGCTGGGTTTAGGGATGAATCCTAATAAACACTTAAATGGATGGCAGTCGGTCTAATAATGTAACATAAGTAACAAGTGAAAGAAAAGAAAGAAGACCTCAGTCATTGGATTAGGAGTTATAATTTGGTTTAAATGAAAGGTGCTGCATCAATTGGAGGGACTGCAGGGCTGCATGATGTCAGTGTCCCGACTCCTGACCATCAAAGGGAGTCGGGACACTGACATCATGCAGCAGGGATATAACAAATTAGAATTAGAATTAGAAGAAGTTTACCTGTGATGGAAAACATACAGTGAATATGGTCCACAAGCACTAGTTCAATATGGAGCTAGTAAGAAGGGCTCTCGAGTTGCCCTCCAAGCCTCGCTTTGGACTTTGGATTGGTGTAAACGGACTCTACTGTGCCTGATTAACGATACTAAAATGTGAGCGTTTTTAATGAGCTTTGTTTATTAAATACTACAGTCTTAACTAAGAGGGTGCCTGCTTTCTGTTTTTCCCTTTATAAGAAATGTAGATAGTATCAAAGGAGAGGGCAGAAAGATACAAAATCTATAAACATTGTTTTGCGTGTGCTCACTCTCTGGCAATGTGAGTAACTTCAACTGTTTTCCTTTTGTCTCCTTACTGTCTTTTTCCTGCTTCATGTATACGGAATGACCTCTGTGAATATGCTCCAATATGTGTTTTATTTTATAGAAGAAATTCACTAAAGTTGTTTAAACCTACATTGAAGGACCGTATAGAACTCTGAGGCCGCGTACACACGCGCGGACTGTTCGCCCAACTTTGTCCGTCCAACAGTTTCAGCAAACAGTCCGCTCAAAATTAGCATGGACGGACATGCCCACACACGACGAACGAACAGTTTGCTGAAACCGTGCGCGATGACGTGAACAGCACGTACGACGGGACGAAAAATACGCCGTCCTATACACTGCATTATAGCTTTCGGCGTGAAAATCCTTTCTGAGCATGCGCGCAACTTTGTTTGACGAACAAGCCTACACACGAGCGGGCTGTTCGCTGAAACAAGGTTTCAGCGGACAGTTTTTCGGAATTTCCGAAAAACCTTGTCCGTCCAACTGTCCGCTGAAACTGTCCGCTGAAAGCCCACACACGAGCGGACTGTCCGCCCAAACACTGTTCAGCGGACAAAGTTGGGCGAACAGTCCGCCCGTGTGTACGCGGCCTTAAACATGTTGGTGTCAGGTTTACACACCTATTTCATCATTGCACACTGATCCACTACAATTTTAGCGCCATAGGGCCATTCATGAATTTTCTCTTTCATGTAATATACTGTATGTATTGCATTTTATCATACCCTTTTTTTATATACATTTTGGTACTAATAAAAACACTTGAATGTAATTGTTGCTCAGCATGTGTCTGTACACTCTTTGAGCCGAAAAAGTCCCGCCTAGCTGTTTTGGGGAGTTATCTTCTCATTTAAACCTTAGGGATGCGGCCTTATTAAGTAGCGATCTGTAACCTCTCTTCTTCTTTACCAAGTACGTGGTAGCAAATTGCACTACTGAGGTCCAAAAATGTTTAATCATGGGGCACGCCCAGAAGGCGTGTAACAAGTCCACATCTGAATGTTCACATTTTGGGCAGCAAGAAGAGGTGCTTTGGTTTATAGGGTAGGAGCGATGTGGAGATATACAAGAAGGATGGAAAAGTAAAAGCATTATTTTGTGGTACATTCTGGCCTCGATTATGCCCCAAGATAAATGCAGTAGTTTTAGTTGAGACTAACTAAGACCTCTTTCACACTGCTAGCATTTTTCAGGCACTACAGCGCAAAAAATGACACCTGTATAGCGCCTGAAAAAAAGCTCCTCTTTTCACACTGGAGTGGTGCACTGGCAGGACGTCAGAAAAAGTCCTGCCAGCGGCATCTTTGGAGCGGCGAACTCAGCGCTCCTCCACCACTGTTCCCCATTGCAATCAATGGGGCAGCACTGTGATACTGTGGTGTTTTGCGGGCAGATTTAGCCCCTTTTCGGCCGATAGCGGGGGGGTTAAAACCGCCCCGTTAGCGGCCGAATAGTGCCGCTAAAAACAGCGCTGCTTTACCGCCGAAGCCCCCCGCAGCTCGGTGTGAAAAGTGAACAGCTTTGCAGCATTTATTTTGTGCCCCACTGCCTGCATTTTAGATAAATATAATACACATATATATTAGGGATGCACCGAAATTTCAGCCGCCGAAATATATCGGCCAGAAATGCCCTTTTCGGCAATTTGACAAAAGAGAAAAATGGCCGAAAATTGGGCTCACAGCACAGGGGAACATCACAGCTTTCATTTCAATAGCTGTGCGTTCCCGGCCGCGCGCCGTCACATACAGCCCCTCCCCTTGTCTGGGGAGCTTTGATAGACAGACAGTTTACCCGTCCCAGGACTGGACGGGTGATCTGTCTATAAAAGTGCCTGGATAAGGGGGAGGGGCTGTATGTGACGGCGCGTGGCCTGGAACGCACAGCTATTGAAATGAAAACTGTGATGTTCCCAGCGCTGTGATCAAACAGGCAGCGGAGGCGGCTCTCCTCTCTCTTTCCTTCACAGGCTGGCTACAATAGGGGACACACACTCTGGCTGCAATGGGGGGGGGACACTGGCTGGCTGCAATGGGGGGGGGGGGGAGACACTGTCTGGCTGCAATGGGGGGGGGGAGACACTGTCTGGCTGCAATGGGGGGGGGAGACACTGGCTGGCTGCAATGGGGGGGGAGACACTGGCTGGCTGCAATGGGGGGAGGACACTGGCTGGCTGCAATGGGGGGAGGACACTGGCTGGCTGCAATGGGGGGGGAGACACTGGCTGGCTGCACTGGAGACACTGGCTGGCTGCACTGGAGACACTGGCTGGCTGCACTGGAGACACTGGCTGGCTGCACTGGAGACACTGGCTGGCTGCACTGGAGACACTGGCTGGCTGCACTGGAGACACTGGCTGGCTGCACTGGAGACACTGGCTGGCTGCACTGGAGACACTGGCTGGCTGCACTGGAGACACTGGCTGGCTGCACTGGAGACACTGGCTGGCTGCACTGGAGACACTGGCTGGCTGCACTGGAGACACTGGCTGGCTGCACTGGAGACACTGGCTGGCTGCACTGGAGACACTGGCTGGCTGCACTGGAGACACTGGCTGGCTGCACTGGAGACACTGGCTGGCTGCAATGGAGACACTGGCTGGCTGCAATGGAGACACTGGCTGGCTGCAATGGAGACACTGGCTGGCTGCAATGGAGACACGCTGGCTGCATCTGAGGGGCACTGATGAGGCTGCATTAATCTCCTGTACCATGCCCCCAGTCTCTGACCATCTCCTGTACAATGTCCTCAGTCTCTGACCATCTCCTGTACCATGTCCTCAGTCTCTGACCATCTCCTGTACCATATCCTCAGTCTCTGACCATCTCCTGTACCATGTCCCCAGTCTATGACCAGCTCCTGTATAAAAATATTTTTTTAACAATATGTTTCGGTATCGGTGCTGTTTCGGTATCAGTGTCGGTTTTCGGCCTAGTGTATTTTTAATTTTCAGTATCGGTTTCGGCACCAAAAATTTTTTTTTAGATATATATATATATATATATATATATATATATATATATACACAGCACATTAATGAGCGACATTATAATGGAAGGGGTAGATTCTGGGTGAGAAATATAAGGGAGCAGGTCATTTGCAAAAGCAGCAATTTTAGTAGTTTGCGGCCTATAAGTAGGGAGTTGGGACTCTAAGTCCAGGGACTTCTCCACGGACTTCCAGTCCAGCCAAGCCTGGCTCAAAGCCCTACTCTGAGTGATGGGACACCCCCACTTCTTTAAGTGGAAAGCCGTCCATCAGCTTTCTCTGACACCCGAATTCACAGCATTCCAGATCTCTGGGTCAGGGATGTCCTCTACGGGGGGGGGGGGGGGGTACAGACTCAAATCTGCCTTCTTCGAAGAGACTGGAGGATCTTCATGTTGATCTTTAGCAATTGTTGACCTTGCAGGTAACTGTACCTGTGCTTGCAGGGGAGAGTTTTATGGCTTATTATGCCAACCTGTTCAAGGTTACAAAAGCAGCATTGGTCCAATCCTAAAGTGCCTGAATGTCTTCTTTTAGATCCAGAAGTTTTGTATGGAATTTACAAAAAGGATATCAAGGAACTGGAGAAAGTGCAGAGAAGAGCAATCAAACTGATAAGAGGCATGGAGGAGCTCAGCTATGAGCAAAGCTCGGAGGAACGGAATTTATTTTCTCTTGAGAAGAGGAGATTAAGGGGGATATGATCAACATGTATACGTACATAAGTGGTCCATATAGTGAACTTGGTGTTGAGTTATAAACTTTAAAGGTCATCACAGAGGACAAGGGGGCGATCTTTACATCTGGAGGAAAAGAGATTTCATCTCCAAATATGGAAAGGTTTCTTCACAGTAAGAGCTGTGAAAATTTGACTCCTTCAAGAGCTGGTACTGGCCAGCACAGTAGATTGCTTTAAAAAAGGACTGGATTATTTCCTAAATGTACATATTATAACTGGATACTAAAATTTTTAAAGTTGATCCAGGGAATATCCGATTACCTCTCGGGGATCAGGAAGGAATCGTTTCCCCTGCTGGAGCAAATGGGATCATGCTTTGCTGTTTTTTTTTGCCTGTGGTATAGGATTGTGTGATGCATAATTTTTTCCTTTTTCCCCATTATAGGTCGACCTAGATGGACTTTTTTTCCACCGACTAACTATTTAACGATGTAACTAATCAACCAGGTCAGTCATTGCATTCCTGCAAAGGGGGGGTCTGCTGACATTGGTGTACATCAAAAACAACTAACTTCACATTCCTATTTTTCCTCCACACCAGTGTTTGTTTGGTTTTTTTTGAGGTGGAAAACTGTCGCTGTCAATTTGTAGCCCTGGCCCTTGGGTCTTGACAAAAGTCTTAGCCCCTATTCTGGCTCTTCTTCACTCAGGGTGTTCATATGATGGACTACCTGGACAACCTTGCAGGTAAAACAAACATTTTGGAGCTCAGTCATTCAGCTGTCCTTCGAACACTAGAGGTCCCTGCTTCAGGGACTTCCAACATGGATTTAGTCAGACAAAAGCCACAGCTGTGGCCTACGTCTACCATTAAGGACAAGAAGTCAAGAGTGCCATGTCCCAACCCTGGCCACAGTATACATTCCTGGCATAAAAAATTGTCATGCTGAATTTCTCAGCCATCAACGTCTAGATCATGAAGAGTAGTCCCTTCAACTGGAGAATTTCTGGATCTTTGTCACAGGTGTGGACCTGTTAGAATCCTGGTTCAAAAACAGACTGAAAAGGTTCATCACCAGGTTCAGACTCCGGCAGACTCCGCTTGGCCTCTTCTGAATCACATAGACCAGGGGTACCCAACCAGTGGCCCGGGGGGCACATGTGGCCCATGGAGCTCTCTGATGTGGCCCGCGACCTCTTTCTGTGATATGGCAGATTGGCAAGCCCAGATCATGGGTTGCAGACCCATCATCCCAGAGCATCTGTGTTATTAATGAAGCCGGCAAAGCAAGTGGAGCAGAGCTGTATAAGCTTCCTGTATAGCGCCGTCTCTTGACACAGGTGGAGTGATACCAAATGCACTCTGCCGGGGACAGCAACAGCAGGCGATACATGAATGGAAGAATTATTAAAGGTCAGTTTATTACTAAAATTAGAGTGTATATATGGGCATATCTGAGAAGTGGTTACTGGGCTGCTTTCAAACTGATCCGCAGGTGCAGTGCACCTTCAGGTTACCTGCACTGAGGCATAGACTTCTGTTATTACCTGCAGGTTTGGTGAGCTTTCAGAAAGAATATATAGAAGTCTATGGAAAAGTGTAGCTAACCCACAGGAAAGACGCAAGTGCACTGCACTGCATTAGTGTGAAAGGCCCCTTTCACACAATCGGGCCCTCCATTCACCTCTATGAAACGGCAGATGTAAACAGATGTGTCCTTTTACACTTGCCTACCTCCAATCTGATTTGCAAAAAAAACCCAAAAGCAGTCAATCAATCCCCTTCTGTCAGGGTGGATCAGAGGACCCATACAATAGAGTGGGCAGTGTCCGCTCTGCACGGACCTGTCATCCGCCTGCTCGGCTCATTGAGGCCCGTGACCGGTTACCAAGTCGCTTAAGTGGCCCTTGCTCTTCAAAAGGTTGGGCACCCCTGACATAGACCTTCTGTCTCAAGGCCCAATCCACCATTCTGCTGCTCAGTTGATGGCTTTCACGGCCTGGCTGTTGAAGCCCAGGTCTGAATGGACAGAGGCTTTTCGGATTCAGATATCTCAATACTTCTCTATTCTAGGAAGTCGACTGCTCGCAAAATCTACCATTGCCTCTAAGGTGGAAGGCTTTGCATGGTGCAAGTTTTTATACCAGATGATACCTGTTGTTTCTCTAGCCAGGTCTGAATCAGCATTTGGCCTTGAGAATCTCTCAAAGGTAAATTTTGGCCTTGGCTATTATCATCCAGCATCCTTTAGCCTCTCACTCCTTGTTAAAGAGGAAGTAAACCCTGATGGGTTTTACTTCCTCTTTGTTTCCCTGCAAAGGTAAAGCATAATAGCATAATGGGCTACTATGCATCGCATAAGTAGCCCATTATGTGACACTTACCTGCAGGAGAAGCCAGCGATGTCCCCGTCTTCCTAACTTGCAACGAGCGTCCATTCTTCACCCCTCTTCCTTCCAGGGCCGCGAACTTCGGCTCTGTGACTGTCCGGAGTAACGGGACGTCACTCGTCATGGCATGACCCGAGCTACAAACATATTCCCTTATCTGAGCTCATTCAGAATGTGGCGTTTCTAGTCACCAACAATACATCTAGGCAAGTATAGGATTAGGGGACATTGCTTTGTAAGGAACCTTTCCTGGTGTTGTACAAGAATAAGGCTTCCTTTCTGCCCAAGGTGTTGTCCTGTCTTGCTTTTAAGTACGCTAGAGGGGTCTCTCTTCACTACTTAAATGTGATTCATGCTGAAGCCTTGCACATCCTGCTTCTCATTCCACCGTCGCTAGATTTATCAGGTCCTTGCTCAAACCTATGTCCTACAGCAAAAAGTTCCTCTCTTTACTGTTAAAGCACACTCCACTAGGTCACCGGATGTTTATTGGGACTCTCAGCATAAAACATCAGCTTTGCAGATTTTTAAGGCAAACGGTCCTCTGTTCACACGTTTGCCAGGTGGACGTTCAAGCCTCTGCCAATTCCTGCTTAGGCCTTTAGGTACTACAAGCAGCTGTCTAGTTATTGTCTTATGTCCTTGCTTGTTGCAGTTTTTTTTTTTTTCCAGTGCTGCCCAACCCTTTTAAGCATTCTAGTTGTCTAAAACTATGCCTGTAGCTTGTACTGTACAATCAAGAAAATAAGATTTTTGACTTCGCTGTAAAATCAGTTTATTAAATCACAGTACAGTGCAGAGAAACCGCTCTATTTAACTTTATTGCTTGTTAAAAATGAAGGATAACTGCCAGTGGGAGGGATTATAGGGGGATATTTACAGTTCTCTTTGCCACCTTTACCACCTGTAAATATATAAGCTTGTCATCTAAGACTATGCCCTTGCCCTGTATTGTACTCCAAGAAAATAACTTTACAGGCAAGTAAAAAACACTTGCTTGTGCTGACAAGCTGGGTGCCAACATGAGAAATTTTTTGTGTTGATAAGTAAAAACAATGCCACAAGCTGCTTGGAGTATGTACAGAGCATATCAAGCAAAATAAGGCTGACTTTAAAGTGGTTGTAAACCCTTACAAACCACTTTGACCTACAGGTAAGCCTAGATTAAGGCTTACCTGTAGGTCCAAGAAATATCTCCCAAACCTATACGGTTTAGGAGATATTTGGCCAAAAACGGGCACCGCTGTCTACGGCGCATGCGCCGTAGACAGCGGCGCGCAGACGCACTGAGCGTGGCATCCTCGATGGTGAAGATGCAGCGCAATGCCACGCGTCTCGGCTCCCGTGCGCATGCGCGGGAGTGACGTCATCGCGGCTTCGCCGAATGACAGCGGCGGAGCTGCGAGACCCCACGAGAAGATGGATGCGCCGAACTACAGGGGACAGCGATGACATCGCTGGCTCCTGTGTCAGGTAAGTGACACATAACGGGCTACTGTGCGATGCATAGTAGTCCATTATGCTTTGCCTTTGCAGGGAATGAAAGAGGAAGTAAACTCATAAGGGTTTACTTTCTCTTTAATGGCATTATCATGAAAGTGAAAACAAATATTATAGCAACCAGTAAGAATTCATATTTAAAAGCATGTCATGGGTAGACTAAAAAAAAATTCTGTGTGGTTTCTGAGTAATGTCGCGTACACACGATCGGATTTTCCGACGGGAAATGTTGGATGTGAGCTTTTTGGTGGTAAGTCCGACTGTGTGTATGCTCCATCAGACATTTGTTGTCGAACTTTCTGCCAACAAAGTTTGGCTAACATGTTCTCAAATTTTCCGCCAACAAACTTCCCAATTGTGTGTACACAAGTCCGTTGGACAAAAATCCAAAGTACAAACACGCATGCTCAGAAGCAGTCTTGTAAACCAGCGCTCGTAATGGAAAATTGACATTCGTAACATGGAAAATTATGAAATGCAGCACACAATTCTCTTCTTCTTTAACCTCCCTGGCGGTATGATTATTTCAGATTTTTGGTGCTGAAAGTGGTACAATTATTTTGCTTGGAAATTTGGCGTTTTATATTGTAGGCCTGTAATTTTTAGGAATAACGCACTTAACTCTGTCCAAACCAGAGTCTAGTAGACATCCCAGGTATGAAAAAGTTTGAAAAATCATAAATTATAATATAATAAATAACTATAAATAATAACAAATAATATAATAATAATAAAAATTATTCAATAATGTAATCAAAAACACTGAAATTTGCTCAGTTGCAGAATTGTCGCGGTCATTAGATTTAGTGTTTGATGACGAATTTCCCCACAAATCACTATCGCTCAATTCTGCAAGTGATTCTAATTTATTATCGCTGTTTTCTAGCTGATCTAAAACCACTTTTGACATAAAGGGACACTTTTTGGTTGCTATGGACAATCTCCAAATTCCAGGCAGAAAAAAAAAAAAA
The DNA here is from genome assembly GCF_037356315.1 of Lithobates pipiens. Lineage (NCBI taxonomy): Eukaryota > Metazoa > Chordata > Amphibia > Anura > Ranidae > Lithobates > Lithobates pipiens. The sequence goes on from NW_027507718.1 coordinate 77,861,626, forward strand.
CAGTATTTATAAAAGTGCATACAAGGCACTGGACAGACCACTAGGGACAAAGGGGATGTGCATTTTTTTTATACAGTACTGTAATTTGTAAGATATGTACTGTGTTTTAACTTTTTTGAATTTGGCGCCATTCTCCGTCCCCGTGCTTCGCAGCGCTTGCAGGGAATGGAGCCTGGCGAAACTCAGCACTGTGTGAATCGAGCGAGGAAACAGCTCGCACACACAGCAGGGAGACATTGCAGGATCCAGGGGACAAGGTAAGTAACTTTCCCTATATCCTGCGATGCGATACCGAGTCTGGCTCGGGGTTACTGCTAATGCACTGAAAATTCCACCCCGAGCCAGACACGGGAATACCGCCAGGGAGGTTAATGGGATAATAATGAAGCTGCTTTGCTGGTGATACTGATGGAGTTATTGCAAACAATTTTTCAAAGGCTTTATTTTTTCTAGTGATATCAAGTATAAAATTATTATGTTTTTTTGTTTTTTGTTTTATTTGTGCAAGTTACCACAACACCATTATCCTCTAGTTTATAAGATCAAAGATACAACTATGTTGGTGTCCCTTGTCAATTTTGCATTGTATTTTTTAAAATGTAACTTCCTACTCCCAAACTGTCATTTGAAGTAAAAAACAAAGCCAAGTAGTATTCACAATTTTTTAATTGTGAATAAAAAAGATTAAAAAAAAAGAAAGAAAGAAATAGACATGCTATCATATCAAAACATAGAAAACATACCAAATCAAATCATTCAACAACAAAAAAAAAAAAAAAGTTAAAAGCAATAACTCCACGGCCAATAATAAATAACAAGTCATCTCCTCTGATTCTGCAACATGTCTGGTTGACGAACGGCTATTCAGAAATGAACTGAAAAGCGCTAAATAAAAAAAAAAAGGCGAAAAGAAAAGTGCAAATCAACTCTCACCAAACTTCCACTAACACGAAATTAGCAGAAGGACCCCAAAGGGTGGCGCTAAAGACCTGAAAAACCACGTAGTACGTCACTACGTGCATAATTGTTGGCCAACATTTGTGTGACCGTGTGTATGCAAGACAAGTTTGAGCCAACACAAAGACAAAATTCCACGGTTTTGTTGTCGGAAAGTCTGCTCGTGTGTATGGGGCTTTAGAGTTTTAGTGATTTCTATACAAGGGTATTAAACATACACATATGAATATTTGGACAGATATTGCATTTAAACGTGTGCTTTTTATGAAAAAAAAAATGCATCATTAACACCAACCTGTTCAAATTCTTGTATTTGGTTGTCTTTCATCTGTAGAATTTCCAGCACTTTTCTGTCTTTGGCCTCAGCCTTACTTTTTTCCCTGGAAAAGGGCATAAAAAGATATATATTACACATTATTAGAGCCAATTTGTACTTAATCATTTGAATTTGCTAAATCTTAGTGATAAATGTCATTTTAAAAAGCAGAGAATAAAATTATCCGTGACCGACAGCCCCAGTAGAATTAATCAGCATGCATATGGCAAGTGACAGCAAATTATTCCTTCTGGCAATTATGACAACTTTATTTCCTTGTACAGTATGTGGACAAGCTTTGCAGCCATAAAATCATACCAAGATTACAATCTTCACCTACACACAGTGAAAGCAGTGATTTCACTTGACTGAGTCTTAGTTCTTCATAAAATAGAAACAAAAATTAAATATATGTTATACAAAGGAACCCAATTCTAGCTGCTCTCTTGGTCTAGGAATATAAAAAAAATGAAATCTAACATGCAACTGATTTTTGGAGGCTGTATATGTAAAACATCTAACAGTCCAACCACAACATTCTGTGTGTTCTTAAGGCCCCTTTCACACTGGGGCAGGAGTGGGGGCAGGAGTGGCGTCAGCGGTAAAAGTTTTACCATTTTAGCTGCGGTATTTGGCTGCTAGCAGAGAGGTTTTACCCCCCTGCTAGCGGCCGTGAAAGGGGTAAAACCACCGCAAAACACTGCTGCAGCAGCACTTTGCCAGCGGTATAGCCGTGCTGCCCCATTGATTTCAATGGGCAGGAGCAGTGAAGGTGCGGTGTACACACCGTTCCAACGATGTTGCTAGCAGTACTTTTTTTTACTGTCCTGCTAGTGCACCGTTCCAGTGTGGTGCACATTGGAGAGACAGCAGCGGCTGTTTCAGGACGGTTTGCAGGTGCTATTTTTAGCACAATAGCGCCTGCAAAACAACCCAGTGTGAAAGGGGTCTAATAAAAAACGGGAATTCTAGAAATTACACAAAATGAATTGATGGAAAAATGGCCATGTGATCTTTGGTAACAGCCAGTTAGGTAATGTGATATTAAAGTGGTTATATACACAAATTTGTCAGTTTTACCTACAGGGTTAAGGCAGTGCTAGAAAATAATGGTGGCCATACAAAATATTGACAACTTTGGGCCCAATTTGGACATTTTCACTTAGGGGTGTACTCACTTTTGTTGCCAGTGGTTTAGACATTAATGTGTGTTGAGTTATTTTGAGAGGACAGCAAATGTACACCGTTATGCAAGCTGTACATTCACGACTTTACATTGTAGCCAAGTGTCCTTCCTTCAGTGTTGTAACATGAAAAGATATAATAAAATATTTACAAAAATGTGAGGGGTGTACTCACTTTTGTGAGATACTGTACACAGCCGATCTTCATGCAGTGGGATTAGTAGACTTTGGAGTTTGAGCCCTATGGGCTGAGGGAGAGGTGAGGGTCAAGGGGCACCTGCTGCATAAATAAATGGTGGAAAAGGGTGGGATTCAACAACTTGGACCTTCTATGTTGAGGACAGAACAAGGTCTGACCATCCAATACATTGCTGATCATGATCAACAGACATTGTTGCCTTGAAGGTCAACTGTTTCAGATGCTCTTTGGATTTATCATCACCATAACACCACAAATTTTATGAAGCAAGGAGTCCACCCCTGCTAAGGAGAGATCTATTTGAAAGAAATTAACCGAATCTGATAGGACACTGACAAATCAAAGGACACAAGGCAGTACCAATTAGGTCTAACTTGGAACTGATGCTGGGTTTTAACTGTCTCTCGGAAGAAGTTACCCTTCAGCAGTGTTTTTGCACATGTTGAAAAGCACATTTTAGGTGTGAATATTTTCTACAATTCCATAAAGAGTAGATATTTTCTGAAAAAAGACACTGGAGAATAAAATGGTGGTAGTCACAATTGGTTATGTCACACAATATTATCGAGCACAAATTTTCCATAAGGGGAACTTAAGTCCGGCCAACCATTATGGTGCATGCGCAGATGTGCTCACAGGCTCTGTCCAGCCTTTGCGTTCTGGAAAAGCTTATCAGAAGATTTTTCATTCACATGCAAAGACGGGGACGGTTTTGGACTGGCTACCATACCAGCTGCTGGCAGGGCCTGTGCTTGGAATCACGTTAGAAAAAAGTACAATAAAAGGTCCGGTACACTTCTCATCTATTCACATTATCATCAATCAAGCCCCGATGAAGGGGGCATTCTTGTACTCCAGAAATGCATTGGCTACTTTGTGGATTGCCCCCCTAACTTATTGGAATAAAAGCTGTATCTGGACCTCTTACCAGTGGTGCGATTCTTCAATTTCCATTTCTGTTACATTACACTACGAGCCCAAGAGACCGTGGGGATGCTTTGGGGTGTAGAAACTGCCAGTCCAGGAACCAGATCATTTACATCAACATAAAAACTTTCAAGCGGTTGTAAATCCTTACATATACCAAGTGAAATTACTAGCCTCAGGTCATATACAGAGATGAAATAAATCTTCCTAAATACATGTAACCTGTTTATCTGCAGCCATTTGTCCTTTAAAGCCTAGTAAAACCCAGAGACCGAGTATTTTTCAGAGACCCACAAAGCAGCGAGCTAGAGTAACACTGTACAAGAGCTCAGAATTAATTGGATGGAAGGAAAACACCACCTCCTAACAGTACACAGGAGTGATGCAGAGCTGAGGATATAAACCACAGTCTGTGTGCTGGAGCTCCCCCTCGTCATCTTTTTATATCTCTTGGTGTCAGGAAAACATGTTACAAGTGACTCATGCTAATAGCAGAGGAACTAAAAAGCAGAGAGATTATACTCAGTACTTTGGATAGAGACAAGTACACAGTATAGAAGGATTTTCTTTGTTTATATTTCTTGTCTGAGGTTCCTAACCATGTTAGGATAGTGATACCAGTGAGATAACCCTATGGGTTCAGCACTATTTTCCACTTTCCTTAACTGGAACTACCTGGTAGCAGTCTTCATTCATGCGCGAAAAACCCTGCATGTGGGCAGATGGCTGGGGAAACAGGTGAATGCACAGATGGAGGGCTCTCTTGAGGCCTGAGCCCTGTGGCACATCTGTGCACATACAGGGGGCTAGGAGCCTAGGCAAGAATTGCAGAAGTGCTGCTTTACTGCCGAAATAAAGCAATAAAAAAAAATATGCACTTGTAAGAGAGGGAGGGGGAGAAGGCAGGGCAGCACAACATGTCCTTTAGGGTGAAGGTCTGCTTTAAATTATCTTCCAGGTCATCAGTTTAGCGTTAACCATGAATGACAGCATATATACTGTACAGTGATAAGTTCTATTTCATGAAACATGATAGAGTCTAATAGACCCATGATGTCCTCCCTGTAACTTATCGTGTGCAGATTATGCTCCTTTAGCTTCTTTCCTGGCAACAGCAGCTTGGAAAAGTGACAGCAGAAACCGGAAGTGAAAAAATCTGTCACTCCTGGGTCCTTACTAGCTAGGGGAGATCAGTAAACAGACATGGTTCTCCTTCCCCTCTATCCAGACACACCCAGCCTATCGGTCCCAGGCTCATAGGTGGGATAGAGGAGCCTAGGAAATATTCGGGGGGGGGGGGGGGTACAGGTTCTGGGGGTTTGCAGAAGCGATCCGGCAGCTGTACAGCTTCAAATAGTAGATATGAAGCGAAGATCTGTGCAGCTACAGCCTTAACATAGCAGGTGGATCTTCCAAATGTATGGTAGAATGCACTGCATCAATAAAATCGGATACAATAATATTTGATACAATGATGACTGTGGTACCTCGAATGTTGAAACTCTAAACCTAGGTTCACACCGACAACGGGAATAAAGAGAAGTTCAGCTGAACTCGCACCATTTCATTACCGCGTGTCAGTCCCGACTTCGGAGGCGATTTCAGAGACATCTGTGCAGGTTTCTGCACAGATGTCTATTGAAATCGCAACCCAAAATCATACAGAAACTACTTTTGGGAATCGGTGCGCCGTCGTACCAATTCAGACGGTGCCATTGCTGCCAATAGCCGTTGATTTGGCATGCGATTTGACATGTCAAAATGCTACAATGTGAACCAGGGCTTAATCCAGGGGTTGACAAATTTGCTTGGAATCTAGGAGCCAGCTAAAAAAGTTAGGAGCCGGGTCCGTGACGGCGATCTGGACCTGTCCCTGGCCTGACATGGAGACAAGTGAGGGGAAGATAGCCCCAAGCCCCTCACCTGTCTCCAAGTCATTGCCCCCCATAGCTCTTAGAGGGACATTTTATTAATTTTTTTCAAATGACAATTTTTTTTTTAAATTGCATTTTAGTGTAAATTGAGATGTGAGGTCTCTCTGACCCCAGATCTCATATACAAGAGGACCTGTCATGCTTTTTTCTATTACAAGGGATTTTTACATTCCTTGTAATAGGAACAAAAGTGACACATTTTTTTTTTTTTTAAAGAACAGTGAAAAAAAATAAAATAAAAGTTAAAATAAAAAAAAAATAGAGACCTCCTCTGTAACTTAAAAAGTGCAACCTGTAGAATTTTTTAAATGTCGCCTATGGAGATTTTAAAGGGTAAAAGTTTGTCGCCATTCGATGAGCGGGCGCAATTTTGAAGCATGACATGTTTGGTATCGATTTACTCTACGCAACATTATCTTTCACAATATTAAAAAAAATTGGGCTAAATTTACTGTTGTCTTATTTTTTTTTTTTTATTAAATACATTTTCCCCAAAAAAGTGCGCTTGTAAGTCCGCTGTGCAAATACGGTGTGACAGACAGTATTGCAACGACCACCATTTTATTCTCTAGGGTGTTAGAATAAAATATATATATAATTTTTAGGGGTTCTGAGTAAAGGGAAGGAAGATAGGCTGGCAGGCAGGGAAAATTAGCATTGCATCCATTAGCATTGCTGGTTGTAATTCCAACGGCCACCACAAGAGGGCGCCAGATTACAGAAGGAACCATAGGATCGTAGAAGGCCTCAAAGCCGGGGGCTAAATTACCGGCCGGCGGCGGCGCGGCCCGACGCGATCGCGCCGGGGGGGGGGGGGGCGCGGAGACAGCATACCCCCAGCTGTGCTGCCCCAGGCGCCAGGTCTGGAATTCTAGTCGCAAATGCGACCGGGCGCCCGGGTTTTGTCGAGCCCTGGCTTAATCTGAGTTAAAGAAAGTTGCAGGGACCAGTAGTCTGCCTGAGCTAAGGACTTTGGATGGTCAGAGAAAGACTCTGCAGGGGATGGGACTGGAGACCTTCTTTGATCGATGTGTGCAAGAAGTTAAGCACATATTGGCAATGTTGTATTACGAGGTCCCTGAAAACATGGCCCAGAACATGGCCCCACCCAACAGAGATGAATAAGAGTAAAAAGACTCAATAATAATTAAGGTACTGGGTTACAGATTACAGGCACCAGTTCATCAAAGTACTAAGCAGATGCCCCCAGAAACACTAGGGGAGTATGGATTGGGGCTACTGTCCCTTGTGTGTCTCTGTGCAAACAGGTTGCGGCCGCATATCAGTAATGCACCTAGGCCCAAAGTGCAAGGCAAGGCCTCAATTACTCTCAAATTAACAGCAGCTGTTGAGGGCTGGGTAGACAGAGGAGACCATGTCACCCTAAGCAGGTAATGTTGTTTCACTAGCTTGTTTGCAAGCAGGAGCAGCAGTGGAATGTCACTTCCCCTAACACTGATCGGCAAGAAAGAGTGCAAAGCACGCACGCACGCATATTTCACCCAGCAGATGACATCAGCACTCAGCCCCTCAGCTTTAAACCCTGCCCAAGCGCAAAGCTAATGAGGTAGCTCCTGGTGCTCTAGACTGACCGGCCTTATTCTTTAAATGAGTCTTCCGTGACAGGATCTAAATATAGTAACATACTGATGATGCCACAAAATATTACATTTATAAGGCCAGTACAAGCACACAGTGACCCCAGCGGAAAAACAAAAACACCCCAAATGTGTTTCAGCCTTATGGGCTAAATCATAGAGAATGTTACATGGTGTAAATGTTTTGTTACTTTTGTATAAATTTCGTAATTTGACTACTTTTCTGTATGGCTAGCTCTATTTCCAAAGAGGGGTTTTACAATGAGTTTATAGGTGGCGGTATAACCTGGCTGTATCTAAATCCCTGCTGATGCCTTAAGTGTCACATGCTTGACTGACATTACTAGTTCAAAAGAGAACCATCTGATTTAAAGCGGGAGTCCACCGGGACTCCGCGTTTTTTTTTTTTTTTTTTTAAAGCCAGCAGCTACAAATACTGCAGCTGCTGACTTTTAAAATAGTGACACTTACCTGTCCAGCGCGCCCGCGATGTCGGCACCCGAAGCCGATCGCTAGGTCGTCTGTCGGGTCCTGCCGCCGCCATCTTGGGTATGGGAATCAGGAAATGGAGCCTTTCGGCTTCATTTCCCGGTTCCCTACTGCGCATGCGCGAATTGCCCTGTGCAATAAGGACGCTCCCCGCTGCCTCTGGGAGCTGTGTGTTTCCCAGCAGGCAGCGGGGCACTTGCGGGAAGGGGCGGGCACTTGCGGAAAGGGGCGTAATTTACGCCCCTTTCCGCAGAGAGCTGTCCCGGAAGTGGGTGCAGTTACCTGGATTATCCAGGTAACTGCACCCCCCTCCCCCCTGAAAGGTGCCGATTGTGGCACCAGAGGGGGGGAGGGTTCCGATGAGCGGAAGGTCCACTTTAGGGTGGACCTCCGCTTTAATTCTGTTCTTTTTGTTTGCCGAAATGGAGGTGAGATACATATATTTTTTTCCAATAACCATTCATTTTTTGTCATTTGTTTCTTCAAAACATTTTTGAAATAAAGATATTCAAGAAGTATTGGGTTTATGTTCAAACGTTGATAAAAATAAAACTATACACTATGCATTTACTTTAACAATATTATACAACTCCAGTCACATGGTCAAAAAAGGAAACTTATGCTTTCCTTAAAATACACATTGTCATTAGGAGAAAAAGTGTTTTGAAGACTGACAAATCCTAGACCTACTGTACAACTCTTCTAGCGTTTCATACTACGGCAGAAAAGCACACCACGCAGCTAGTAAGCATTGCTAGCGTCAGCTTGTGAGTTGTGTATGGGCAGTATCACAGCTGGTGACATCTGCACAACAGACAACAAAGGTGTAAAGGCTCACAGCTCAAAGTCTGTTCCCTGCCAAGAGCTTGCAGTACACACTGTCATCAATCCATTGCCAGCATGGCTCCACAGTATTGGATATTAAACCATTTATGATCTGAACAGAGCCTACATGCACTACAACATTAACCATTTCTGTGCAAGCCTACCAGATTATTTTTTCTGAAAGCAAAAGTCTACATTACGAAGTAAGGTGACACCTTAATCAAAGCCGTAGACCTCATGATCTAGTCTAACCTATGCACTTGCTATTCAGTTTGTGCGTTGAAAAAAAGTTTGAAACAATACTGTAATCTTGGTTTACATTTAGACTTTAGGTCCAATTTAGGTAGCAATGGCCAATGCAGCTGTGAAAACACTTATTTCATATTGCAACCTCTAGACATGATATGTGGCATTCTTAGCAGGCCCAGAATGTTTGCTTCATCATCTCCCTCCATACCCTGGTCCAGTACATCCTTGTTCCCTCCTTCCTTCAAAACTCTAACTTAAAATTTTACTTTTTTTCATATCTCTACTTATATTGAATTAATCAATTTAATGTATGGCAGTTAATTCTAGGACTCATTCACAAGGCACGTACTACAGTGTATGCCCATGCAAGGGCATCCCCATGCAGGCAAACCCGCTGATGCCAATTGAGATGCAGCAGCTGCACAGACACAGTCATTGCTCCCAACCCAAAATCTGTATGAGTGCGTGTCCCCAAACTCACACTGTCTGCATTACGGGCTGTGCACTCATACGGATGTCAAATTTGGAGCAGCAGCTGTGTCCATGAAGCCACTGCATCTCAATTGACATCAATGGGGATGCCTGCACCAGGACTTGTATACATATTTTTTTCCCTGAAACTTGGTATTTACAACTATAGAAAGCTTCTGAACAGTGTGTAAGTTACCAGGAGGCAAAATTTAACCACAAAAATACCCATACACTTGGGAGCAGGGAGAGCCTATTCAAAAGCCAATTACAAACATATTTAAATAAATGCATGTTCAGAAAATGAGCACTCTAAAACCTTGATAGGCCATATGGAACAATTTCTCACACATTAAAAACTGGTTCATACTGGTGCGTCATTTGGGCGCACACGTTGCATGACATGTACAAATTATTGATGGCCTATGAGAGCCGTCTTCACTTGTCTGACACAAGACGGTCCGATTTTGAAAAAGGAAGGTTCCTGCACTACTTTGGCCTGTTTTCAGCCCATTCCAATAATTGAAGTCGAATCAAAGTCGAATCCTCGTCCTAACCATCTGACTTGTGACATCCTACATGGGGATTACAGCAGCAAAAAAGGAATTCATGTCACACTGGGATTGTTTTGATTGGTCAAAAGACAAGTCGGACTATCTCAAAGTCGAAACAAAACCGTATACTGTTCATTCAAGTTGGATGGAATAGGACTGATGTTGCAGGGCAAAGTCAAATCGACAGATATACAACAGTAGTGTGGTACCAGTGTGAACCCGATCTCAAGGGGACATCCAGAAACATTGAGCATCCATTTATTAATGACACCTGCAAGCAATAATGCAGATATCCCTTCCTCCAGTAGGTGCAAGGTGTGCCCTGAATGAGGTCAGCAGCTACACCTACTGGTGAAAATTTGATATTGTGGCATCATCAAAATATTAAGGCCTTTTTCCAAATTAAAATAATTCTCAAAAGAACACTGGGTTTTTTCACTTTTCTTGGAAACTCCCTTACAGAGATATTTAAACTGCAGAAAGCCAGACTTGGAAAAGTGTCACGAATATGGAAGTTCCAAATATTTATGCCATGCCAGCACTTCTTACTTTTAGGTTTAATGCTTCTACATTACCTTTAATGTTCAATAGCCAGTTAAAAGAAAATAATTTCCAGATTATGTACTTTTAAATACATGCAACATCTATGTTCTACTGTTGTCTAGCTGGCAAAATATAAAAACAGCTTTACCATCAAACTAAAAATGATATACAAGGTATTCATTTACTGAACATGGTTTCACCAATAAATGTATTCATGGATGAGCTATGTGGCTTAAGAATTTCTTTTACATGAATTGATAGTACTCAAATTTAAATTAGCAATTTTCACAAACTGTTATTTCTATAGAGGATTATGATATATTTAACTACTTTCATTTTTCTTAAATTCTTATAAATAATTAGACTTGGTATATCAGATATAGACAGGTTTTAATTACAGGTATTGAGCATTTTTTACACTGATAGCCCAAACAGTATTATCAAAGATATACTGTTGAAGAAGTTGCGATGATGTTAGGAAAATAAGAATGCAGACGTGCACCTCAAGGAAAATTCAACAGTAAAATTGTAGTTCAAATTACAAACATTAAAACTACTAAAAAGCCAATTTTGCTGTTAAAAACGCAATATGAAATACACTATTACACAGAAGCCATTTTAACTGCTTTACTTCTTGAAAGTAATATCCTACGTGTCCTACTAAACGGTCCGAGAGATTAGGGGGGAAAAAAAAACACCAAGAAATTAGATTCTGTCAAGAGGTTTATGAAGATCAATGACTGAAACAAACTCCTGTTTAGCTAATTAGAATCACTGATGTACCATAATGACTTGAGCTACGGATATTTGCCGACTTCTTTAGGATGAAAAATGAAGTAAGGAGATGCTGTCAATTTGTAAAACTTTTAAGCACCAATCATTTCCCCCCGGGAAGAACATTTTAAACATTTAACTGAGCTGTACTGAGCCACACAAATTATCCATATTTACTTTTCATCATCTCCCCAAATCTGACAATTTATTCCAGATCATTAACAGGCTATTCTTTTTAAAGTATTGTAGCACGTGATAGAAGTTCACAGAGGAAAACATGATGTTTTCTGGGTCCCTGCCCATTTTTAATGAGATGCCCAAAGATGAAATATTATAGATATGGAATAATCATTATTTCTGAATGAGTGAAAATGGTTCGATGGTTGGCACATAAAAGTATGCAAGCACAATTTATTTAGGCACTATGCAATATATTCAAAGTGCCACAATCAGGTTTAAAGTATATTTTGCTATAGCTATAATAATGGAGTTTATTAGGAGGCTAAAATGTGCCCCTTCCACACTTTGCAGCCACCACTGTGTCACCCTTCCTCAGGAAGAGCATACTAGTCATGCCAATGCTGTTCTATTATATATTTTTATTATTTTTAAATAGAAAAAACATGCAAGGGTAAGGTGAGGGAAAACTAAAGCAGGAGCAGTCAAGTTTATTTATAGTGGGAAGCTAGAGTCAAAAACGAACAGGGAGATCAGTTCTCGGAGTGCCTGCAAAGATATAAGGAGGTGGAATATTGTGTAGAAGGCACTGCTAGATGTCTGTCATGCTTATTCTTGCATAGCCACTGCGCCTCAGTATATGGACAAAAAGGACTGACTTTTCTTTGACTTTCATTTTTCATTTGATGCTGGCTTGTTCCTGGTTCAAGTTAGACACAAACACACAACAAACATCTTTAGAGAGCTGCTAGCAATGGCAGGGTCACTTTTCTCTTATGGCTTTGTACCCTGTATGTACTAAAACAAGTTGGTCTCTGACAGCATTTAACCACGTCAATACAGGGAACCTTTATTCCCTTTCTGCCAGGCCAATTGTCAGCTTTCAGCACTGTCACACTTTGAATGACAATTGTGTGGTCATGCAACACTGCAACACTGTACCCATATGAGCTTTTATTTTGGTGGCATTTAATCACAACTGGGTTTATATTTTTTTGCTAAAAAAAAACAAAAAATTTTGAAAAAAAAAAAAAAAAAAAAAGTGTTTTTTTTGTTTATTTTCTAAATAATCTTTCTTTATAAAATTTAGGCCAAACTGTATGTGGCTACATTTATTTGGTGAAAATAAGCCAAATCAGTGTATATTAGTCTGTTGGAAAGTTATAGAGCGCACAAATATTTATATTTTTATATATAATTTTATTACAGTCGACTTTTTAATAAATATCTATTTAAATTAATATGAATTTTATTTTCGGCCATTATTGGAACCTTGAGCGCAAAAAAACGGAAGAAAAATGTATCCCTTTAAATTCTATGTAGGTCTTCACACTGGTCCATGCATTTTTGGTCAGTAAAAAAAAAAAAAAAAAAAAACGTGCATCCCATTTCATATGCATTGAAAATACAGCAAGAATGCATCAATAACGCACCAGTGTTACGTTTTTGGTGTGACATGACCTCTGGGGAAAAAAAAAAAAACACACACCATAAGCACAGTAATCATCATATAATCTTCCAAAATTTGCGGTAAAAATCAATGTGAATTTGCAGAAAAATCACATCTTTTGTCTTAAGAAAAATATAAAAGTAAAGCCGCGCTTATGGAATGGGTCTTGCTCAGCAGGAATATGTATAAGTCTTAATCTATACCTGGGACCTTGTACTCTTTGTAGTTTTTTATTGGTTTAAATTCTTTTATCTGATTTTAGCCTTATTAGTTTAAAAAGTTTAATGAGAGTCCTTTCCGTTTTTTGAGGTTGCTGCCTCCCTGGTGTACACAGGCTGCACTAAACAACCTGCGTTAATGGAATTATTCTTAATTATAGGTAATTGGCGCTACCTCCAACTAGTTATTTTCAATAAAACTATTAAATTTCTCAGAAATCTTTATATCAATCACCTTGACCTGTCCCCAAGGGCTGCGTGAATTAAATCCGTATTTGGTGTTATATCTCAGCTATATCCCATAAGTGCAATACCTAGGACTCTACAAAGGGTGATTCCACACCACTTTATATCGCCTCTACTAAGTGAACTAGTGCCACTAATTTTTTATGTTAATTTACATATAATTAAATTAATAGCCAAGAAATTCTAATCAAAACCATATATAAAAAGTGATAACTAATATTATATGACTAATATTATAATATTATATACCTAATCAAACCTCTAATGTCAAACCCAAGAAACCCAATACCAAAATCAAAAAGCCAAATAATAATAATAAAAAATAAAAATGTGAAAATTAAAAGACCCAAAGTACAAAAAGGAAAAAAACCAAAAAAACTTCCAACTACCTCGCAGTATAAAGGCCCCTCCCTAAAATAGGGAAAAAACTGCCTGCGATTTTCATACAAATCACTTGTGTTGATTAATAGATACACTAAATCCCCCTATATTAATACATGTGAAGGGAAAAAAAGGAAAAATTTCCTCATACATTAGCAGAAAAACAGAAAAATAAATATATAAAAAATATAGAAAACGTGAGAGATATGTTTACATCCAATACAATGTTGACACTAATCCTAAAAGCTTATGAAGATGTGAACAATGCAAACAATATATATGGAGGATAACCAATATATATATATATATATATATATATACATCATAAAAAATATCATAAAAAATAGAAAATAGAGTGTAAAAAATAAAAATATTAATATTTCAGTCCACAGTGAGTCTTCTATCAGATATATCAGTATACAATTGTGCCTCTTCAGAATACAGGAAAGGTGACTTTCGTGAGAGTGCCTGTGCTTTTATTTGGTGACTTTCGTGCTTGTTCCCCCTCAAGGGTCCCCACTCACCAGATCCATTCACCCCCTAAGGGGTTATGCGCCTTTAATCTGTATCCCGTATGACCGGAGACTCCACCATCCACTTGTGTCTTCAGTAGGTCCTTCTCAGGGTTTTTATTGAAGGTGTAAGTGAGTCCTTATATCCACTATTGGTTCCTCAAAGGAAAAAAAAATCCCTCATGGTGTAGTATTTTTTAATTAAAAATTAAAAATTTAGGGAGGAGAGGGGAGAACAATCTGAAATTCTTCTTAAGAGCAGGTTTTTTTAGTTATGTAGAAACAGTAGGAGGCTAATAATCACTTAAAAAATACTTTATTGCCAAAAAAACTTTTTTACAATGCTCTATAAAAAAGGGGATTTCTTATATGCAAGATGCAGTAAAAAAAACATACATCAGCATACAGCACCGTATGTATATTAATATTATACGGCTCATCAAAAAGAAAAGAAAAGAAAAAAATGCAACAACCCTTTTCAGCAAGAAGAAGGGGGGACAAATTTAAACATCAAAAAATACAGTACTGATTCCAGAAAAAAGAAAAAGAATTTCTTCAAGAATCCACAAGTTATAAAAGTAAAAGATACATAAAAAATAAAAATAAAAATAAAAATAAGCATAAAAATCAAAAACAAAATCAAAAGTCACCTACAGCCCTTTCCATGCGTCCATAGGACGGCTGTACTCAGTCCTAGAAAGCCCTGTTTCCCCAATGTTACAGTCCCCTTTACCCAGTGGGGTTAAATGATGGTCTCCTCAGGGGGCCGTTTACCAGGCTTACATAGGCTGTTAATGGGGCTACGTAGGGAAAAGATCAAAAACGAAAAGAAAGAACCTTATTACTGCTAAAAAACGGTTTTTATAAAAAAGTTATTGGGCTCGCTTCCACTCAGCCCAAGTATTCAGCTACCCGGTCTGCCACAGAGCTATTCCCTTGAACGCGCGGCGTGCGTTCCAAGCTGCGTTCCAACGGGTCTGGCGCACCGGAAGTGACGTGTGTGCGTAATGACGCTGTACGCGTTTCGTCAGAGACGTCCTCAGCAGCAGATCGGAGCAGTGGGGAGAGCACATGACGGTGACACAGCAGGTGCGCACAAATTGTTCTACTAACGAGGAGGACGAGGAAAGCCCGGAGCAAGAAACGTCCCGATCTCGGAGGAGAAGATTAAGGCCTCAAATATGTCTTTTGGAGAGCTGTTGGACATGGTGGATATATTGAAGAGGAACGACTATGATATTTAATGTTTAATGGGAAGTATGGACCTTACCCAAACCCCAATGTCAGAAAGGCCAAGATCATGACTAAAGTTGTGAAGAGTTTTCAGAAGAATTTTGGGATATGACGATCCAAGGATCAACTGAGGAAACACTGGTCAGACCTGAAACTGAGGGAGCACGATCAGTAAAGAAGGATCAAGCGAGTTCTTCAAAAAAGTAAATAGTTGTCATGTGTTCATATTATTATTATTATTATTGCTTGCATACTGATTCATGTGCTTTGATTTAATGTTGTACAGTTTAAAATGGTCATTTTCATGTTAATGGGTTCAATCGTTCGTAATAAACATTGTTTGTTCGCCCACTTCAACTACGATGTTTTGTCAAGTTGCAGTTAACTACATTTGTTCAGGCCTATTTCTAGCCAAAGGAAGTTTGATGTCTAGAGGGCTTTGTAATAGAATGAAATGCAAACTTGACTCAGTGTAAAGGAGAGGACAATCAGCAGCTGTTTACACATCTGGACTCAGGAGCACTAGTGTGGGACACTAGAACACCCTTTGTATTAAGGTGTCCCACACACATGCTCCAGTGGATACTATAGGGGTGTCTCCATCTGCAAAACTTGCACAAAACAGGTAAGTATTCCAGCTTTAGAAAGTCTCTAAAATAATGTTTTCAGCTTTGAACTCTGCCAAAATAAGACAATTATACGACACTTCCAAGCAATGTTTCATATTCCTATTTCTGCCCTGTGATGTGGATGCTGTGGAAGATTCGCATTTTACCAGTGAAAGTGCCCAGATCATCATCGGGGAGATAATGGGGTGCAATCGCGATTTAGATAGATAATCTCAAGAAAAACCATCAATGATGTTCACCAAAAATGAAGAACATCGTTCTCCACTACTCTTCTGGCTCTGGCCAGCCGGAAATGAAAAACCCTCTGGTCCAGGATGAGGGTCCTCATCGGGAATGGCCGCATAAGATGGTTTTCTAGCACAAACGCTTCATCCACGACGAAGACAAAGGGGAGATATTCCACATTCTCCTCTGGAGAGTGGTTAAATACATAGAATGTGATGTTAAAGGAGAAATCTTACCTTAATATAGTCCTTCTGCATGACCTGTATGATGGCAGAACAGGTCTCTGGAATAATGATCCCCAGAGCCTGGGGGGGGGGGGGGGGGGGGAGATGCCTGTCGAGAACCTGAGGTCCTGAAAACTTCTCCCTGTCGCCAAGTACCGCAACGTGGCAACTAGCCTCTGCTCCGGAGTGATGGCTTGCCTCATGCAGGTATCCTGCCTGCTGATATAAGGGTCAGCAAAACCAACAGACGGTGAAAAACGGGGCCCGTCATGCGGAGATAATTCCTGAAATCATCAGGATTATTCTCTTGGATCTCACGAAGCAAAGACATGTGCGAGAATTGGTCACGCTGGAGCAACCAATTCTTGCTCCATAAACTCCTCCTCGCCCTGTTCATGGACTGGGCTTGGGACAAAGCTAAAAGCCAAACACCAAGTCCCTGCACAGCATGATCTCTACGACGAGTGCGTAAACGCAACATGGCTTCAAAATGGTCGGCTGGTTAGAACGGACTAACAGAAAAGACCGATAAACAGCAAGGCCTGAAAGAACGAACTAAAAACCAGAAATGAGCGGACAATAAGCACTGAAAATCAAAGCATACTATATAAAACATAGGCCGCAATGGCAAACAAATGCGAACTGACTACACGCACTGATAAGCAGATATGCACCGACAAGCACAAACTGTAGAGCAGTAACAATCTGAAGCACAAGTCTGAAAAGCGTGAATCGCCTCTAAACAAACTTCTAACACGCGATAAACACGAGATCAGCAGAAGGGGCCCAAAAGGGTGCCACACATGGTGCTGAACTTCCCTTTTATAGTCCCGTCATACGCAGTTTACGTCACTGCGTTCTTGACGATCGGAAATTCCAACAACTTTGTCCGATCTTCTGTATGCAACCCCAGTTTCGGACAAAATCCGTCTGAAAAAAAATCAGATGGATTTTGTGATCGGAATGTCCGACCATGTGTACAAGGCATTACAGGATGTCTCCAAATTACAAACCGACCTCGATGCACTGTTTTATTGGGCAACTATGTGGCAAATGAGGTTTAAATGTTGATAAATATAAAAAGTTATGCACTTGGGGGCTAAGAATATGCATGCATTATATATATAGTGGAGAAGGATCTGGGGTTTTTGATAGATCATAAAAGTCCTTTCTTGGATAGAGAGATAGAGAGATAGAGATAGAGATAGAGACAATTGTGCTCCTGTGCAAAACATTAGTAAGGAAAATGCAGTTCAGTTTTGGGCACCAGTTCACAAAAAGGATATTGGAGAACTGGAAAAAGTGAAGAGAAAGGCAACCAAACTGAGAAGACTCAGAGGAGCTCAGCTACGAGGAAAGAGGAACTGAACGTATCTTTCTTGAGAAGAGGAGAAGATTAAAGGAGTTGTAAAGTCAGAAGTTTTTTTTTTCCTATCTTAATGCTTCCTGTGCATTAAGATAAAAAGCCTTCTGTGTGCAACAGCCTCCCTAGCACCCCCCTAATAATTACCTGAGCCCCATCTCTGTCCAGCAATGTTCACAGGTTCCTTGGCTGTCCGGGACTCTCCTCCTTATTGGCTGAGACATAGCAGCAGTGCCTTTGGCTAACTGACTTTGACAGCTGCAGGAGCCAATCAGGAGAGAGAGGGGGTGGGGCAGAACAGCAGCTCCGTATCTGAATGGACACAAAGAGCTGCAGCTCGGCTCGGGGTGCCCACACAACAAGCTGCTTGCTGTGGGGGCACTCAACAGGAGGGAGAGCAGCGAAGAGGGACCCAAGAAGAGGAGGATCCAGGCTGCTCTGTGCAAAACCCATGCACAGTGCAGGTTAGAATAACATGTTTGTTATTTTTTTTAACAAGACTTTACAATCACTTTAAGGGGGATATGATCAACATGTACAAATACATAAGGGGTCCATATAGTGAACTTGGTGTCAAGTTATTCACTTTAAGGTCATCACACGGGGCACTCTTTACATCTAGAGGAAAAGAGATTTAATCTCCAAATACGGAAAGGTTTCTTCACAGTAAGAGCTGGAAAAATGTGGAATAGGCTCCCTCCAGAGGTGGTTCTGGCCAGCTTAGTAGATTGCTTTAAAAGACCTGGATTCTTTCCTAGGTGTACATAATATAACTGGGTACTAACATTTATAGGTAAAGTTGATTCAGGGAATATCCGATTGCCTCTTGGGGATCAGGAAGGAATTGTTTTTACCATGCTGTAGCAAATTGGATCCTGCTTTGCTGTGGTTTTTCATCTTCCTCAGGGTCAACTGTGGGTATAGGATTGTGTACATGGGATAGTCGTCTTTTTTTGGTTGAACTAGATGGACTTGTGTCTTTTTTCAACCTGACTAACTATGTGACTATGTAAAGGTGACACTGGAGTTACAGAGCAAAAATAGCTCCCTTATACATGCCAATATGACTCGACAACAGATGTAACTGAGCAAATAAATAAATTATCCCCATGATGTACAATGTGCTGTATTATAGTCAAATATGCATACAATCATTTCAATTTAATGTTCATAAATACTATTTACTATAACATCCACAATATGACAAATTTCTTCATTCTAAGGACCCCAGCATTAAAAGAATATATTTTTTTTTTCTCATGTGATCTGTCATTACGCATAAAACTGAGGTAAACCTTTGTTCTAATATGCCAACACATGGCACATGGTAATTAAAAGACCAATACCTCTGCTGCTGTGATTTAAGCCTGCACACAATAATAAAGCTTTTGTTAAAGAACTGATAAGGCTAGCGATTTTATTTCTTCATTCCTGTCCAATTTACCAGGTCCTTCTTCTCTGTTGGGACCAAATTGTGTTGAAGTAGTCCAACTGTAGTGCAGCAGAAGCCAATTAAGCTTTTTGGCCTGAAGACAATAATCCCTGTCATTTGACAATATCGATATGAGGAATTAACATATTGCTTGTGGCTTGGATATTCTTCTAAAAGATAACTAGTGAATGTGGCACATGTGATCAGCAACAGAAAAAAAAAAAAGAAATCAATTACATTTTTCTTTTTACATCTTTGATTGTTTTTCTTTTTTATTTAACCCTTTCTGAAAGGCTACCAAACAAGATGAGATACTTCCATATAGTGCATAAACATTTAGAAACTTAGCAATCTGTTTTTTTAATATATTTCTAGAGACTTTGCTCAATTATTTAGAAATAATGAGACTGCATGCAAAGTTTAAAAGTTACAGAAAGTCAGAACTCTTGATCTGCATACTTGTTCTTAGTGATTGAGTATTAAAGCCGTTATATCAAAACAAAAAAAAAAGCCAGGCAATTAGCATTTTTTGACAGGACAGCCCAACAACATCTAACATAATTTTTCTGTCCTGGTTTCTTTAAAGCGGAGGTCCACCCTAAAGTGGGCCTTCCGCTCATTGGAATCCTCCCTGTACAGTACAGGTATCTGCACCCACTTCCGACGTAGATTCTGCAGAAGGTATGCCCCTTTCCGCAGAATCTACGCCCCTTTCCGAAAGTCCCCCGCTGCCTGCTGGGAAACACACGGATCCCAGAGACAGCGGGGACCATCCTTATTGCACAGCGCGACTCGCGCATGTGCAGTAGCGAACCGGGAAATGAAGCCGAAAGGCTCCACTTCCTGATTCCCATACCCAAGATGGCGGCGGCAGCACCCGAGAGACGATCGAGAGATCGGCTTCGGGTGCCGACATAGCGGGCGCGCTGGGCGGGTAAGTGTCAATATTTTAAAAGTCAGCAGCTGCAGTATTTGTAGCTGCTGGCTTTAAAAAAAAAAAAAAAAAAAAAAAAAAACGGCGGACTCCCGGCGGACTCCCGCTTTAAGGCTTCATGTTATTTTTAAGCTCCTAGCAGCTACTTATGAGAACTTTTTTTCTGCCGCTAGAAGAAAATAGTGTTATCCTATGTGTCCATGCATACTATTGTAGGCTAGAAGAGTTTTTCAAGCTTCTGCTTCTAAGAGCAGAAGAAAAAACACTTTTTTGCATTTTTGGGAGCGACTTGCAAGCAGAAAAAAAGCAGAACAATTGGAAGCGCTGCTAGCCGCTTCTAGGAGCCGTTTTCCAGCTTTTTTTTTTCTTTTTATTAGCGGTGGCTGCAGGCATCCGCCTGAGGCTCTTTACCTAGATCGGCGTAGCGGTGTGTCGGACTGACACACCGTACCACCGATCGCCACGATGCACGCCCCCACTGGCGCGCAGCGGCAGTTATCCTGCAGGACGTCATATGACGCCCAGTCAGGATAACTGAACCACGCACCCGGCCATCATTCTGCTATTGGCCAGGTGTGAAGTGGTAAACAACCAGTGAATAGCTGGCTGTCAAGGAGCCACATCCTACACAATGGATGGCTGGGTTCCCCACTGACAGCTGAATATGAAAAAAAGAATTGCCGGTAATTAAAATTTGACAATAAAAACAGCATGGGGGGTCCGCCCCTCCCCCCCCCCCCCCCATCTATACCAGGCCCATCAGGTCTGGTATGGATTTTGAGGGGAACCCCAGGCCAATTTTCTTTTTAAATGGCATGTGGGTACCACCAAAATCAACATTGAGCATGCAGTGCAAACCCCCAACCATACTATGCCACATGCCCTCAACATAGGGGGGGTGATTTTGGGTAGGGGGCCTCCCTTCCCAAAGCACCTTGTTCCCATGTTGATGGGGACAAGGCCTCTTCCCCGCAACCCTGAGTGGTAGTTTTAGAGGTCTGTAGGGGGGGGGGGGCCTATTGGAGTCTGGAAGCCCCCAGATTCCACCCCCTCCCATTTACCAAAAGTGTTAAAAGTAAAAACACAGAGCCGTTTTTTTGACAAGGCCCCCCACGCTGTTTTTATTTTCTAATTTTCATTGTCAGCAATTATTTTGTTTACATTCAGCTGTCAGCGGAGAACCCTGCTGGTAGCCAATGAGTCCTTGGTTGTTAAGGCTTGCTGGCCCGTTCCTTAACATCCAGCTAAACGCCTGCAAAACACCACCACACAAAAGGGAAAAGTGCTTTTGTTGAGGATTTTTTTTATACAGCATTTTTCCAGCTCCTAGTATCCATGGAGCCTAAACCTGAACTGTGGTATGAATTATACTGCATGGTTACATTGGTGCAGCTGGCACTCACCACCATCCTCATTCACAGACTTTTATTTTATTGCATACAAGGTGTCCTCTGATCCTCTCATTTAATAATGTAAAAAGGCGGGGGGAAATCACAGTGATTATCTGCATGAGGTTAGGCTGATCTTCCAGTTCCCTCTTCTGTAGCCTAAGAGAAATGCTGATGCATTCTAGTATTCTTTTATAAGGCCCAAGTTGGCACATCAGACATTGTGAGCAGGTCAGATAATGCTTGCTCAGAAATCTATTGCAGAGCTTTTAGTGCATCACTCCCAAATGTTTATAAAAAAGACATGCGAGGAGCAGTGATGGAAATAGAATGCCATTGTTTAGCAGAAGTACCATCACCAAAAAATATTAGTAAGCCTTTTGGGCCCTGTTCTGTAACCTGCTTGCACATCTTTAGCATCTCTACACAGGTGCAACCATAAATATATTCAATGAGTGGTTGAAGATCACTCCTTGTACACACGGGCGGACATTCCGACAACATCGGATTTTGTCCAAAACTGGTGTTGCATACACACGGTCAGACAAAGTTGTCAGAAAATCCAATCGTTCAGAACGTGATGACGTTATTTCCTTACGACGGGACTATGTTCAGGCTAGTAGCCAATAGCTTTGGTCTTGTAATTTGATCTGACCATGCGTGGAACTTTAGATAGAGTTGGAGTATCCCCGCGCTATCATATATAACCTGAATAAATATTAGGGGTGGGTTGCAGCAGAACACCGACAGAGGTATAGACCCTACCACTGAAAGACGTGTATCAAAATAAGAGGTGCTGCGCTCCCTTAAAATAAGTAAATTAATAAATTAATCTAACGTGCCTGGTGCTTACTATTAATTGCATACCAAATTACATATAACTAAACAATAGTGTAACCCAACTACCGTGACCAACCGTAATCAGTGAATAAAGTGTCAAGTGCAAAAATAAAACATACAATATATGCACAATATTAGAGTGTCCAGTGCTTCATGAGTTCACAATCACGTAAACCAGTGAGAATATATAATGCAAGCAAACTTTCCTCAAAAAAAGGTTGACACAACAAATTATAAACTGTATCAATAATGACACACACGTGAATCACACAGTGCAATTGAAGCACATAAATAAATTAGAATCGCAAAGTCTCTTAAAAATGTTTTTAAAAACATATATAGACATTGCTCTTGGTTCGAACTACATTCACATATTCCTTTTTCCATTACATGGGCAGGGGAATAAGTGGTTTGCAGAAGATAGCTTGGAAGAAAGATGACATTGTTTGAAATACCAGTTCAGCTCACAGGAAGGGACAAAGAAAACTATTTCTGTAAAGATCAGACGACATTTCCTCTTCTTTCTGAAAGTGTTTTTAGCTTGGATGTGGTGGCTGCATTTGTCTTTCAAGCACTGGCATGCTTCAGTATTTTACAGTTGTGTGCTTTGGTTTAATAAACATTTAAAATTTAAAAAGATAATTATCTAGTCTCATTCCACTCAAAATTGCACATTGGTTTTGCAAGACAAAAATGAGACTTTGTAAAGTGCATAATTTAAACCGATAAGGGCAGAAGGTCATGGCACTGATAAAGTAGGTATACTATTTGACAAAGTGCAAAAGGTTTCACAATGTAGATGGAATACCTACTCGCTTATATATACTGTGGCAACACCCAAATGTGCACTTAGATGGAAGTGGGCACAGAACAGGACAGTCATTATTGGAAGCCAAAATAAAAATGAAAGCACCGTAAAAGCAACAAAAGTACAAATTCCAGAATGGACTCCTTATACGACATGCAAGAATATACAAAAGGCAGCTGAATTAAACAACTTTTTGTTTTTTAAATAGTATTTCATAAAAAATAAAAAATAATCCTGCCCTTCTCAAACTTTAAAAAAAAAGACACATGCACATGTAAGTTTAAAGCTCCAAGTGCCACTTTACAATGTTAGTGAATAGAGGTTACACAAAACAGAAGTAACCTTCAATCTTTGCAATGCTGAATTCTGATAAACAGTTCATAATCCATATGCGTAAACACTCCTGTATAAAATGCTCAAATGTCAAGAATGCCGCAATATAAAATATCAACTTGTCATCTAAACTGATGAGGTTTTTTTTTTTTTTTTTTTTTTTTAACACACACACACACACACACACACACACACACATATCTTCAATTGTATTTAAAGAAAAAAAAAACTCAGCATTTTTTGAACAGACTGCTTCAACATCTGCGCTTCACCAGGGTATCCCCTGAGGAATTTTAAATGATGCCTTCCTGTGCTGAATAAAGTGCTAACTTGCACCTTGAATTTCAAACTGTGTCCTGAGCAGCCATCCAGTTGGTACAACACCAGCTGAAATCCCAGTGGCCACTGTTCACTCAGGCTTGACTGCAATTATCATGTCAATATTTTGTGCTCCGATATGCAGATATGCACACGTGCGGGCTGCATAATGCTTCACTTCTCCATGGAATGTTGACTTGTGTTTGATGCTAGGGGAATGTTTAATGAAATGAGATATTAACATTTCATTGGATATAGACAATTGCTGCTGTACCACTTAAAATGCAGGCTACAGTGTCTTCTTTTGTTCAATTTTTTTTTTCTTTTGTTACAGTTTTGCTTCATTGCGATAAGCTACAAAGACTAACACAAATGTTGAAAAATAAACAAAGATAAAATAGCAGCTTCTGAGCATTTTGTTACCTCTTACTTTTTTTTTTTTAGGAACAATCCTTTGACTTTTGAATCGTTAGTGGAGTCAAATCAGCGTTTGTTTTTACCGCAGTGACAAGGAAATGTGAAGGATCAGGATGGTAAAATTTTCTCTAACACATACATTTTTACAGGAAATTTGATTTTTTATTTATTTTTTGTGATTTTTGTTAAGAAAATTACATTCATTCCAAAATAAAATGTTAAAAGCAAACAGAATTTTGAACTACAACATTCATCTAGTCATTGAATGTACTAATTAGGGGTGAGTTCAGGGATGTTCATTTACGAGTCCAAACCTACCTGAGCCATCCCACCATAAAGCTATGCAAGCAAATCATAGGCAGAATGCAAGGGGCATGTATACATGCAACTGCAGGGAGGGGAATGCCTCTGCTGCCCATAATTTGCTGTCACACTGACAGCTTCCTGGTGGGATAGCTTGAGTGGGTTTGGTCCAAATGCACCCGAGATCATTCCTGGTACTGATGAGAATTTTCAAACAAATGTTCAAACAAACGTTTTCAAAAATCTACTTATAGACTGCCAGCTTAAAGAGGAGGTCCAGCACCCCCATGAAAAATTAAAAGTCAGCAGCTACAAATACTGCAGCCGGCGGACTTTTAATATATGGACACTTACCTGTCCAAGGAGCCTGCAATATTAGCACCCCAGACGATCTTTGGATAGGCTGTCGGGTGCACCCGCCGACATTCCTGGTAAGGGAACACGGCAGTGGAACATTTCTGCGCTAATTGGTCCAGCGGCGGAGGAAGGAGGAGGGGGCCAAACCTCTGGGAAACGGGAAGCGGCCCCATCTCCCGGAGGTTGGGAACGGTACCTGTCAAAAACAGGTACCCGTGAGCCCCTTCCCCCTGAAAGGTGCCAAATGTGTCATCGGAGGGGGGGGGGGGGGTTGATGTATAAGCAGAAGTTCCACTTTTGAGTGGAACGCCGATTTAAGACTATTAATTAGTTCTGGCAGGAAACATCCTAGAGGAGTTAGGGATGAACTTATATTAAAGCGGTACTATACTGCATCTGAGCACCACAAACCAAAAGCATTATTTAATTACTTATTAATATTCAACCTATAGTGTACATAGCACACATAAATGAATGGAAATGTGAAATGATCAGCACAATTTCTTAAAAGTGTAAAGTATCAAATAACAGTGACATGCTAACTGTGATTGAGCTATAGTACAAAAAGTTCTTCCAAGTGTTTATACAACAGTCCTTCAAATGAAACTTTTGTGCAAACAGTGTTCCTGTGACTTCACACAATTGCTTAATGCTCACAGAACTCTCACCTCAGTGAAATGGTAAATAAGCCTTATGGGTATCTATGGTGATGGTGGGCTTCCACTTCCAGGCTCCCAGCTACCAGGTCTTGATATGTCACTCAGGGTTCCAGGTACCACGTGAGAATACAATAAATGCCTCCCATAGTGTAAAATGTTTAAACAACTAAAGATTACAAAAGCAAAATTGAATCTTACATAGAGTTTAAAAGCACAAAAAGGTGCAACAGCAGCGTTACAGACACCTCTTACGCAAACTCTCCCATCCATCCATATCTACTCGTTTTAGTTTGCTGAGAAATCGCTTAGAAAAACACCCCCTAGCATTTATGGCTGTGGCCATCTTGAGTAAGGACAGATGATTCATGTAGCAATTACTTCCTGGAATCCATCTGCCCTTAGCTCAGGCAAACAGGCAGAAGGTTGTGCTTAGCTGAGAAAGCTCCTCCATTCATGAAGACTCCCGGGATGTATGACAATTTGTCTAGGCATGGAAAGTAACCCTGTCCATAGGGTTCAATATTAAGTTGGCCCACCCTTTGCAGCTATAACAGTTTTAACTCTTCTGGGAAGGCTGCGCAGAAGGTTTAGGAGTGTGTCTATGGGAATGTTTGACCATTCTTCCAGAAGCGCATTTGTGAGGTCAGGCACGGATGTTGAACGAGAAGGCCTGGCTTGCAGTCGCCTAACAAATTCATCCCAAAGGTGTTCTATCGGGTTGAGGCCAGTCAAGTTCCTCCATGCCAAACTCTCTCATCCTTGTCTTTATGGACCTTGCTTTGTGCACTGGTGCGCAGTCACGTTGGAACAGGAAGGGGCCATCCCCAAACTGTTCCCACAAAGTTAGGAGCATGAAATGGTCCAAAATGTCTTGGTATGTTGACGCCTTAAGAGTTCCCTTCACTGGAATTAAGGGGCCAAGTCCAACCCCTGAAAAAACAATCCCACACGGTAATATCTCCCCTCCACCAAATGATTAGGACCAGTGCACAAAGCAAGGTCCATAAAGACTTAGATGAGTGAATTTAGGGTGGATGAACTTGACTGGCCTGCACAGGGTCCTAACCTCAACCCGATAGAATATATTTGAGATGAATTATAGCGGAAACTGTGAGCCAGGCTTTTTCATCCACATCAGTGACTGACCTCACAATTGTGCTTCTGTAAGAATTGTCAAACACTCCTAAACCTTGTGGACAGCATTCCCAGAAGAGTTGAAGCTGTTATAGCTGCAAAGGGTGGGCCAAAGCAATACTGAACCATACAGACTAAGACTGGGATGCCATTAAAGTTCATGTGCATGTAAAGACAGGCGTCCCAGTACTTTTGGTAATATAGTGCTTGTCTTACCCCTGCATATCAGCAACTCAGGACCACCGAGTTGCAGAGGTCTGCCATAGTTCTAAAAGTGGCAGATGCCTTATTCTGAGTCAAGGCTCCATAGGACTTTTTGCTGCCCTGTTATGTTGGGCGAAGCATTTAACCACTAACATTGCAATATTGTCCCTTGACCACAGATGTGGGGACACATAGAACCCATTAGTAGATAGATTTCCAGCAAGTTGGAATACTCTTTTGTGAAAGCAAGGGTTTCTGAGGATGAGGAATGCTCATTATCACCTTCTATAGAAACCATACATGTCCAGTAGTCAACAGATCATCACATGCAATGCTTAACCACTTCAATACAGGGCACTTAAACACCTTCCTGCCCAGACCAATTTTGAGCTTTCAGCGCTGTCGCACTTTGAATGACAATTGCGCGGTCATGCTACACTGTACCCAAATGAAATTTTTATCATTTTTTTCCCACAAATAGAGCTTTCTTTTGGTGGTATTTGATCACCTCTACGGTTTTTATTTTTTGCGCTACAAATAAAAAAATACCGAAAATTTTGAAAAAAAAAATGTTTTTTTTGTTTCAGTTTCAAAACTTTGTAAATAAGTACATTTTCTCCTTCACTGATGGGCACTGATGGGGGTACACTGATGGGCACTGATAAGGTGGCACTGATGGGCACTGATGGGCGACACGGATGGGCGACACGGACGGACACTGATAGGTGGCACAAATTGGCACTGATAGCTGGCACGGATGGGCGGCACGGATGGGCGGCACAAATTGGCACTGATAGCTGGCACGGATGGGCGGCACGGATGGGCATGGATAGGCGGCACAGGTGGGCATGGATAGGCGGCACAGGTGGGCACTCAGGCGGCACAGGTGGGCACTCAGGCGGCACAGGTGGGCACTCAGGCGGCACAGGTGGGCACTCAGGCGGCACAGGTGGGCACTCAGGCGGCACAGGTGGGCACTCAGGCGGCACAGGTGGGCACTCATAGGCGGCACAGGTGGGCACTCATAGGCGGCACAGGTGGGCACTCATAGGCGGCATCGGTGTTATAGTAATGGATGCCAATCAGTGCCAAACAATAATGCATGCCAATCAGTGATGCCCATTGTGGCCACTGATTGGCATCCATTATGGGCACTGATTGGCACCCATTGTGCTGACTGGCACCCTGGTGGTCTAGGGAGGATTATGGATTTTTATTACCTTTTCCCTGGTGGTCTAGTGGTGTCCCTGGTGGTCCAGTGTGGGCATCCTCGGGGGGGCTGTGCTGATAATCGATCAGCACAGACCCCCCCTGTCAGAGGAGCAGCCGATCGGCTCTCCTCTACTCGCGTCTGACAGACGCGAGTGAGGGAAAGCCGATCACCGGCTCTTCCCATTTACACTGTGATCAGCCGTGATTGGACACGGCTGATCACATGGTAAAGAGTCTCCGTCGGAGACTCTTTACCGAGATCGTAGTTGCCGGGTGTCAGACTGACACCCCGCAACAACGATCGCCGCGATGCGCGCCCCCGGGGGCGCGCAGCGGTTCATAATCCTAATCACGTCATATGGCGTCCGGTTAGGATTATGAAACCACTTTGCCGCCGTCAATTTGTAATAGGGCGGGCGGCAAGTGGTTAAAGTGGTTGTAAAGACAGAAGGTGTTTTATCTTAAAGTGGCTGAAAACCCTCACCAGGGAAGTGAACAGCCTCAGATAATATATAGGGATGACACAAATCTCCCTACATACGTTTTACATCTATATCTGCTGTCTTCATCTTTATATACTGTTTAGAAAGTGAACATCGTGTTATATAGGATTGTCTCTTTCTGGTTAGCACTGCAGTGAAGTCTGGGAATACACCCCCCTCTCCTCATAGGTAGAGACTTTCAGAGCTGATTGTTGAATAGTTCAGGGCTCTGCTAATGTATTTATAGCATCCTCCCCAACACAAAACTCTGACTGCTTTTATCATATATGTGACGGAAACCTTGTCAGAAGTTATCAGGCTGATGACAGAAGACAGGAGCAGGAGACAGCTATGGGACATAGTGCTTTGAAGAGAGATAACAAGACACTGCAAATATATTTGCCCACCTCAAATGTCATAAATCAGGTTTACATCCACTTTAATGCATTACGATAAACCACCCCCCATGCCTACCTGTGCCCATCTCTATCCAGTGATGTGCACGAGTGCCTCGGCCATCTCTCCCTCCTGATTGGCTGAGACACAGCAGCGGCGCCATTGGCTCCCGCTGCTATCAAGGTCAGTTAGCTAGTCAGGAGAGAGAGAGGGCAGGGTCGAACCGTGGTTCCATGTCTGAATGGACACACGGAGCTCCGGCTCGGCTTGAGTGCCCCCATAGCAAGCTGCTTGCTGTGAGGGCACTTGACTGGAGGGAGGGGTTGGAGCAAAGAAGAGGGATCCGAGAAGAGCAGGGCCCAGGCTGCTCTGTGCAAAACCATTTTACAGAGCAGGTAAGTATGACAGGTTTGTTATTTATGAAAAGAAAAAAAGGAGACTAGCATCACTTTAAATCAGGCTCATTGCTTTATCTATTGGGATATAAGGCCACTCCACTCCAAGCTGTTAACAAGCTATCATCAAACAAGACCAGTTCTAACTGGGGACAGTGCTAATTTGAAGTCATAGAACATGAAATACACTGGATATCTTTTGCAAAATATTTACTCTCTGCCATGCCATTAAATATCAAATGTATGCAAATATGGAGAACGACAAAGTTTTACTTTAAAGGAATAACCCAATAACTAGAACAATAAAAATTTAGGAACATGTAAATGACTATTCACAGATGCACAGAGCACACTGTCACATCTTGCTCAAATTAGGATATGAGATGAATAGGGCTGAGCCGAGTACTACCCTGAACACATCCTGCGCAGAAGATTAGTCCAGGTGGATTTAAGCAAGCGCTTTCTGTTACCTACTTCTGTGATAGAATCACACAGCAACAAAGAAAACAAGTGACCCTGTTTGCATATTACAAAGATCAATAGTCTTTCAAGTAGTTGGAAAGTACATTATAGATTGTTACAATGGCTTGGTAGAAATACCTGGAGGTTTTCACATGTCCCCACGGCTTTTGCTCATTTGCACAGCAAAGACGAATCTTATTTTTCTATTTATTTCTGAATATTCAATATAACTACACAGAGGAATACAATGCACCGGTATGTGTGCTCACCTTTCTCTAAACACTGAATTTAGGCAACTCAGAAACAATAAACACATTTCAACAATACTTCAATTTTTACAGCTGATTGACAGTCTTGTTTGTACTTGAAGAAATGGTATACATGGATCTGCATGCTATTTTAAAGAACACTGCTAAGAACACATCACTGATACAGGGGAAATAGTGTAATGTACACATCCCATTCATCTCATGCCCCTACTTACACATTCATTTAAAAGTCCTAATACAAGTTACTTTGGGACTGCTTCCATTTTAACCTCTCCGTTTCCTCTATGTGTCTGCCCTACAGACATGTGGCAGAAATCTCAGCAACCACACTATTAAACAGTGCTTTTATCAGGAACAGGAAGTGGCAGATCATACAGTGGTACATAGGCGAGTAGAAATTACACTAGCCTTTGCTAAACTCTTATGTCATGTACACACGATCAGACTTTCCGGCAGAAAAAGTCAGACAAAATAATTTCACCAGATATTCCGATTGTGTGTGGGCTTCAGTGGACTGTTTTGTTTTTTTAAATTCTGATGGACCCAGAAATAGAACATGTTTTAAATCTTTCCGACGGAATTAATTTCTATCGGAAAAAACGTTAATATGTATGTTGTTCCGATGGATCGAAAATGACACAGGGGTAGCTATTGGCTACTAGCTATTTAACTTCCTTTTTCTAGTCCCGTTGTATGTGTTGTACATCACCGTACTCTAAACGATCGGACTTTGGTGTGATCATGTGTAGGCAAATCCGTTTCAGCGGAACTGCCAAAACTAGGTGGTTGAGGCCCATTTTAATCACGCCTCAACTGCCTATCAAATCCTGCCCTATTGCCACCAGATGGCTATCTACACACTGTAACAATGGTGAGGCCTTTCATCATGGAAAAAAGTAGGCCATGCAGGGTTCAGCAGGCGATACTACTTCTCAATGCCTCCTAATAGAAGTAAATGGGGCTGCACTGCAACCACGTCTAATAGATTTAGTTGCAACATGGAAAAGAGGGATTTCAGTGTGAAGTCCCTCTTCAAATGGGCATGCAGGAGGTGGCATATCTCCTCCTGATCAGCAGGTGATCCTGGACCAACACTACTGGCAAACGAATGCACCACATAGTCAGCAGTATTGCTCATGTGAAGAGGGCCTTAAGCCAGCCATACATGGATCAAAATTTGGCCAGTTCAACAGGGACCAGACAAATTTCGATCCATGTATGAGCAGGCTGGTTGTGAAGTTGATTGATTTGTGTACAAGCAGTCTGTTGTAAAAAGTTTTTTCTTACTTAACACCGCTGGCTATAGCCAGCAGTGCTGATGAGAGTATTCCGATGGTGGTGAAGGCTCTTCGCTGTCAGAAAACAGTGGCTCAGTGGGAAGAATTCCACCATCCACATCGAGTGTGTGGATGGGAGAATTGAGCCATTTTCTTTCAATTAACGCACTGTTTGAGTGAAAAATAAAAATAGTTGGTGAATGGCCAGCTTTAGTGGAGCTGCCCTCAAATGCTGCTGCAAAATAAAAAATACAAAAGTAAACATCAGAGGAGAGCAAAAATCATCCAAAACATGATACGGTTGCAATAATTATTATGGAGTCCTAAATACAACAAGCAGGCAACAGTACAATATCAACAGTGAAAGCAGAACTTCAACCTAAAAAGATAAAGTTCCACTCTATGTCTCTCCCCCCCCAGGAGTTTTATTAAGTACCCACTTATGGTCAGATCACCTAGGAGATTCCACCTATGTGTGGACGCCACCACCCCACCTTCCCGCCTGCAGCCTCTTGGGACACACCACATGTCCCAGGAAGCTGTGGGACCGCACAGTGCAGCACAAAGCCGGTTGTAAAAGGCGCAAGGAGTCACAGCTTGCTTCCCAGATGAAACAGGCTGGAGCTGGGGACCCGAAGACCAGTGAACAATCGGCCTGGGTGAGGGCGGTGCTGGACCCCTGGACAGGTAAGTGTCCTTTTATATAAAGTCAGCTGCTACAGTATTTTTTATTTTTTTTTAAAGACTGAAGATCCTCTTTAAATGTTAATCAGAAAATGATCTCACATTTTAAAGAGATCTTTCAAACTGTCAAAGGTTTTTACAGGATCAAAATGATTTTTCCTTTCTTCAGAGCAACAGCAATTTGATTTGAATTGTGACAGATGGTTCAAGTTTTTAGTGGTCATTCTTTCCTTGTTCTGAATTTTGGTGTGAGATGTTAATTAAAAAAAAAAAAGGCTTCTATAACTTACATGTGAACTAGAAAAGCAATATGACCACAAGTAATGTTGAGTGTATACAATTTTCTTTATCACATGGCCTTACCTCTCTACGACTAGGGAAATTGCTTGAGTCAAGTCTGGATTAGCCACTTGAAGACGCTTCCACAATGACCATACAAATTCTTTGTCAGCCTAAAAAATAAATAAAAATTAAGCATTTATAAAACAAACAAAAAGCTAAAATATCATATATTCATTTTTAGGAGCAAGTGAGTACTCTTGGCGATTCTTTTGCTAGCAACAGGATTGCTAATGTAGCCCGCTTCCAACTGTCCCTGTAATTTAGTCCCAATGAACATGATGTAACAGAGCTTTCAGTCACACTACGCAAACCATAATGAGTTCCTCTAAAGAAGCTAAGCCGTGTAGATTCTCTCAACTCGTATCTGTTGAAACATTAGCCTGTCGAACAGGAAGTGATGAGAAATCCACCTAACCAAGCCCCAGAGAGTAAAAGTCTGACAGGAGATCTAATCCTTCCCTGCTCTATCCAAAACCAGAAAAAAATAGCTTAACAAACATTTTAAATTAGGAGAATGTTTGACATTTGATAGAAGTCTCTTTTGCAACCAATTCACACAAATATTTAACATCAATTCTAAGAGAAAATATTCTATCAGGTTACTTTAATTTTCAGCTACAAAAACAAAAATTAAATAATTATATTTTAAAGTTTCAACAGAGACATTTATGTCTCCCAATATCTTTTTGGGAGTCTGTGTACCCTCTACAACTAGAATAAGCACATTCTATAGAATATTCTTATCTGACCAAACAAGAAAAACAGGACATTAAGTTTGCCAAAGGACTGTATATCGTAAACAAAACTGACCAGGTTTTCTTTTAGAAAACATGGTTTTCATTCTTTTTTATAGCTTAGTGCAGCCTGTTTGATGGCAACAACAGCTGAACATGCCTGTGCAGTAAGCATTGGCACAACTGCTTGTGCTCCCGGAAGCACGTGTGACAGGGTGTCTCAAAATAAAAAAGCGGCTAGGAGCCAGGGACACCATAACAGGAAATGCCTAGACTAGGACCTTCATGGCAGCATTACCAAGTAGTATTTTAATTAAAGCAACTTACATTACTTAGGATGATGTTTTACCTGTCTAGATGTTACCTTCCTGTTTTCTATCTTCCTCCTAATCAATATGCTAATATAATTTTTATATACTGTAAAACTTTAATTTCATACCTCATTTTAGACCCAAAGTTCATTATGGAGTCTCTGCACTTTATGCAGGCAGACCCTGGCCAGTGATAGGGAATGACAGGGTGCTGTACATGGCTTGCTGAAAGTGGTTGTAAACTCTCCCCCACAAATTTGTCCCATGTAAATCAGCATAAAAAACCCTAATGAACACTGCTTGTAGATATCTCCTTACTTGCTTAGTATTGTTGTAATCCTTTTTGTTCTTTAAAATGACGTCACTGAGCATGCCCAGATCTCCCATGATTTACGGCACACTCTGTGTACTTGTCTATCTATTATCAGGACTTCCTCTGGCACACAACACTGAAATCCCAGGAGACTGCAGAATCACTCAGAGCTTCCTCCTATACCCCATGTGACCACAAGACATCACATGCAGTGCAAACCAGGGCATCGGACAGCATTACTGCGTTCTTATCAGCTGAAGCTGAAAAGACTGACAAAAGGCAAACACTAGATAATCAGCACAAGTAAATACTATGAAATAAAACAAGTCAGCTATGAACAGGGAAGCAGGGTTGCCATAGAAACTGGATCGAGAAGGAGGCTTGGTTAACAGTACAGGAAGTGCTTAATGTAAGGGCGGAAATACACTCCACTGTGGACTCAGAAAACAATACTTAAGATAGCACTGCCTAACCCCTGGAAACAAGTCTTTTAAAGTTTCTTTAAACAGTAAGTAATATGCGATTTGGGCTGGATTACAGTGGCTGTAGTTTGAGAGTTTACTTCCTCTTGGAAAAAAAAAGTACAGCACCCTGCCTCAGTACTTTTCTCAAGGGAAGAATCAAGTAGTTCACTGGCTCTTGGGTGGAAATTTACATATATTAAAATGTGCATTTGCATGCAGACTTGCTCCAGGCGATGCCCATATGTGCTACTGAACCTCCATTATTACAAGAACTGAAATACAGGTGCTGGCTAGGAGCTGTCGGGCTAGAGACGAAAGAGCTAGAGGATACTGGATGTCTTAAAACTAGAAAATGAGGCATGCTCTACCTGGTTTTCTGCAGCTTCAAATGCACAGTGTGAGAAGCTCACATGCTGTGAAATTAGAGTAAGCAATTTCAATACAGTAGAGGACCCTGTACAACTGCGAAAAACTGAAGGCAAGGCTAAAGTTCAGCTGTAAATTACATTAACATATTACATTTCATATATTTGTAACATTTACCTTAATTCTTTTAACCCATATGGAAATATACTCTTACAGGTTCCTATGTTCGCTAGACAAACGAAATCACTAGTAAACCAAAGAGCGTTCAGGATTTTGCTTCCTTTAGCCTAATGCTAGGTACACACAGGCCAAACCTTGGGTGAAAACGGTCGGTTGGGCAGTTACCGACATACTTTCAGCCCATGTGTACAGCTCCTTGTCCGAGAGAAGCTGGTTGTGGAAAACCAGCAGCCGAATGGCATTCGATCAGTGGCTGAGAGCAATGAACTGTGTGTTCTGGTTCCCCCTGTTAGAATACAATAGCACAGCGGGGAGATCACGGTACCAGTACAGCAGATTCTCAGTTTTGTTTTTGTTTTTTGTTTTTTTCGCCGCTGGGTTTAACGAGTAAAAACTACCTGTGTCTACCAGGTTTAAAGCAGAGTTCTGCCCCCACCCCTCCAAAAAGTTAAAAAAGTCAGCAGCTACACATACTGTACAACCACTTTTAATATTGTTACACTTACTTTCTGGAATCCAGCGATGTCGGCACCCCAGCCAATATTTACATTGACTGCCAGGTGCTGCCGCGATCCATTGCCAATAAGGGAACCCAGAAGCCGGGCCCCTACTGCGCATGTGCGAAGCGCACTGTGCTTTTTTACAGGCCCGGCAGCAGAGGAAAGAAGAGGGAGGAGGGGGGGGGGGGGCTGAACGTCTGACGTATCTCGCCGCTGTTGAGGTCCGAAAGATAAGCGGAAGTTCCACTTTTGAGTGGAACTCCACTTTAAGTTGGAATTATGAATTGTTAGCACTAATATGGGAGCTTTGAAACCTCCCCTGAGAAAAGTTTTTGTAAGCAACAACACCAGGCCTACAATCATAAAGTAGGGTCAATTTAGAAGGGAGCCAATTACCCTATGCAGCGTGTCTTTGTAGTGTGGGAGGAAACCCAGACAGGCACAGGAAGAACATGCAAACTCCATGCAGGTAATGTCATGGTAAGTATTGAAGCTGATGATCATAGTGTTGCTAGATGGACGAGAATATATATCTAGGTAAAAAGCACCTTCAACAAATGCTCAATTCTGATTATCATTTTCTATAAATATTTAGAAAATAAAGGCCAGGAAAAATTAATGACAAATGTCAGTGGCCTCAAACCACATACTAAACCTGATACAAGAGGAAAATTACAAATATTTAAAGAATACCAAAATGGAAGAGGAAAAAAAAAAAAAAGTCTTTCATTGACAATAAATGTATTTTTGAATGGACCTCAGTCAAGTTCCACAAAATTATCTCGGGTTCATACACGATTCAAGAAAACCATACCTCGTACTAAAATTACTAACTTGCTGAAAGAAGTGTAATGCAAATTAAGAGGAAAAAAACCAATTGTTTAATTAAAGCCTTCAGGAATTGTTTTTACTCAAAACATGTTTCCAGACCATCATTACGTGACAAAGCACTTTATTCTTCAGACAAACTTCTTCATGTATGTGTTCTCACTATGAATGAAGCAATTCCGGTTATCTTAATCAAAAATTGGTTAAATGCTTTTTTTACAAGTCAATACACTAAGCTGGCTGTGAATGGGCATCCTTAGTATCTCTGGCATTGAAGTATTTATTTCACTTAATTATTAAACAGCTTTTCAAACAACCTGGCACAATTAATAGAGACGCTAAAATTGCTCCCTGAATGGTTAAGGGAGCCAAACAACATCTTTTGAAAAAAAAAGCTACACATCTTGCCTGAAATTGGCACAGGAAGCAGGATTTCCAGCTGTCCAGGCCTGCAAGGAATCAATCTGCAGCATACCTAAGGATTGTCGAGCATACTTGCTTCACGCCTGCTGATCAGAACACAGGTCTGTGCACCAGAAGTTTACGAGCAGCATAGCAGAAGAGAAAACATTAGCCTTGCCCGCTGTTCTTGCAAGTATATATACATAACGTATAAAATCATTTAACATATAGTATTTCATGTACACTATATAATACACTCATGAACGTACATACTGGCACATATATAGACTGCAACAATGATGCTTTATGGGGGGGGAGGAATAAATAAATGTATAACTTTTTGAACCTGAAGCAATTTTGTTCTGTGGAACAATTTTGTTCTGTGGAAATGATGAGCACTACACCCACCATTTGTAAACCCATTAATGCTTCGTACACACGATGAGATTATCGGATGAATGAGCGTCCATTTTTATTTTTTTGCATACTAGTCTCATATCGAAAAAGAAGAGGTTACTAAAGTTACTAAAATTCTCATACGACAGAATACAACTTCAAAAGTGATGTAATGTGTTGTATTGTAATGTAGTCTTTCATTTCCGAGCATGCACAGTCTTGGTCACTCAATTTTTCCAGACAAATACTGTACTGATTAAACAATCATGTGATCTGGTATCGTACAAGAAATGTTTTCGGGTTTATCTCTTCAGATAATTTCACATGAACTGGCACGATTGGCTCTCAAAAGCTGTGTACAAACAAATTATAATCGGATCGCTCAAAATTAATATTTTTTGTCCGATTTTCTCATTGTGTGCACTAGGTATTATGCTATTGGGGCTGAAATATAAAGCCATTTGCAGTCTTCTTTAGCAAAGTTATTTTTTACCCACATATTGGATAACCATGCTAAAAAACAAAATGTCCATATACATTTCATTTATATTACATACATCGGGGCTATTTATAGTTTTGTTTTTGTTTTTCACCCAAGATTCACAGATTTTTCTAATGGAATTCATAGGGAAAACAAAATGGTGAATCCTGCCAGTAAGCTATGCAAAGTTTGTGTGAAAACATTTACATATAGACTAGAAAGTGGTTTTCTTCCTCTTGTAACTGACAGACATCTTTTAGTGGCCATACAGTTTAAAAAATAAAATATTGCTAATATTATATGCAGTTTACATTTTAAGTGGCATTTCCATTGCTTGCTTTTCCGTATTTTGGTATAGGATTCATTAGAGATACAGTATTTGAAAATGAACCACTTGGGGGAGCTTTGCACTTGACTCAACTCTTAAGCCTTATTTACACTTGCGACCAGGGGGTGGTTAAAGTGCATTTTTTTTTTCTGCACTCATTTAAACTACAAAGGGACCAAGGATAAGGGGTACATAAGTTGCATCTGCTTTGCATGGCAACATTTATCAAAAAAATTTGTGGTGCCCGGATCTACCGTACTATTAGCATACAACTATTTAGATAATATAGTAATTGCTTCAACCTTTCACCATGTAGTATCAACAACATGGCACAGTCCATGTGACCACAAAAACTGCATACAAAGAAAAAAAGAAAGGACAAGGCCTTCCAAAGCAGTCGCAGTAACCGAACACTACGGTTGAATTTAATAAAATGTTATTCAGAAAAAAACACATGCCATAATATCAAATATGACAAAATAAAAAAAAATAGCCGTCTGAGTGTAAACTTCCAAAACATTAAAAAAAAAGACAACATTGTCATTTAAAAAAAGAAATCGCAGCTGCACATACATCTACACAATCAGACATATACACAGCTCAAAGGATGAGAGTTGATTAAAGTATTGTTGATCAATATATTATATATACTATCGTCCTCCTTCTTAAGCAGTGGATTATGGTCATCCCAAACCAGATTTGTAGCTGTAAACTGATTGAAATGTGGATGCACATAAACAAGTGGATATATCATGGGCTGTCCTAGTACACAACTTCAACTGTGGCACCTAGGAGTAGGGGGCTCTCATTTGTCTGTTGGAGGCACGGGTGGCTTAATTGTAAAGGCTGCCGTGTTCAGTAAGCAAGGCTGTGGGGGTAAAACTTCTTAAAGTGTAATACTCATTTAAAAAGTTTACTGATCCATCACAGTTAGGTTTTGGGGGGGGGGGGGGGGGGTTGGAGGAACACAGCAGGGGAGTCGGTGTTGTCAGTCCTCAGCTAATCAGCAAGTTCAGCTGAATAATAGCAATGTAAGATACTCTCGCCCATATCCGTGTCTCCTCATACCTCCAAACCATCCTTTCTGAACCATGCTCCACTCCTGAAGTCCCCGGGTTATCCCCTTGGGTACTTGATCAAGGTGTTGGATCCAGTGTCTTCCCTGCCTGAAACAAGCTATTATTGTTTTTTTTTTTTTTCTAAATAAAAATGTAATTCAACCGTAGTTTCCTGTTATTGTGGCCCCTTTGGAAGGCCTTGTCCTTTCTTTTTTTTCTTATGGCAACATTTATCCCCGCTGTTGTGTTGGCTGGGCAATGCTACCTACTGAACGTGACTCATTTAACTGAATGAACGTGATTGCAGCACGTTGGTGCGGTGTTTTAAGGGTTAAATCAGGTGGCGAGTAGGTGTTATACCACTTGTCAAATGCCTTCTGAACATCCAACCAACAGGTATCACTCTTCAGAGGGTGCCACATGTCTAAACGAGGCCTTATTCAGCCTTGAATATCTGAGCTAGATGAAGTCTCTAATCAGGAGCAAAATGTGCCAACTGTGTGACTCCGCTGATCCCTGCTGAGCAGGCAGATGAAAGGTCTGCGAAGACAGGAACACAAATAGGCATGATTGCAGACAGGCACAGTGCTGGATGGAGATAGGACTCAGGTAAGTATATAGGGTGGTGGGAGGGTGATACATCTACAGTGCTGGGACATTTTCTGTCTCAATGCAAGGAATGCATTAAAGTGACATTAAACCTCCTTTTTTTTTCCCCTTTTGTTTTTTTTTTTTACATAACAAACATGTCATACCTGCTCTGTGTAATGCTTTTGCACAGAGCAGCCCTGATCTCCCGCTCTTGTCTTTGACAGGTGTGCCCACAGAAAGCTGCTTTCCATGGGGGCACAGCAGACATGTAAGAAAAAGGGGGGCGTGCTGGGGGGATCCTGCAGCACAGAAGGTCTTCTGCCTTAATACATAGAATGCATTAAAAGATAAAAAAAAAAAAAACATGACCACACAGTGCCCGACCAGCCACCGCAGTTTGGCTCCCCTGGAGAAACCGATGTAGCTGATCACTAGGGGGAGCACGCACGCGGCACTGGAGCCCACCGGGCACCAGCGATTGCTCAACACAGAGACAGAATGGAGATCTGTCAATGTAAACAGACAGATCTCCATACTGTCAGGGGTGAAGAGAGCAATCCAAGTACGAACAATTGGTCTCCCCACCCAGGCATTCCCATCCCCCAGGCATTCCCATCCCCCCACAGTTAGCCTCATCCACTAAGTAACAGTTAACCCCTTGATGGCCCCCTAGTGTTAACCCCTGCCATTGACATTTACAGAGCAATCAGAACATATTTACAGCACTGATCGCTGTATAAATGCCAATGGTCCCAAAAACGTGTCAAAAGTGTCCGATCTGTCCGCCATAATGTTGCAGTCCCGATAAAAAAAATAATAATAATAATGCCATAAACTATTTCCCCTATTTTGTAGATGCTATAACTTTTGCGCAAACCAATTAATATATGCTTATTGAGATTTTTATTACCAAAAATATGTAGAAGAATACATATCGGCCTAAACTGAGGAAAAAATGTGCTTTTTTTTAAAAAAAAGAAAAAACTGGGGATATTGATTATAGCAAAAAGTTCAAAATAGTTTTTTTTTTATTTATTTTTTTATTTTTTTAAATGGTCTTTTTTGTTTATAGCAAAAAATAAAAAAAGGACGTCAATTTTGTTTGGGTAAAACGTCGCACGACCGCGCAATTGTCAGTTAAAGCAACACGGAGCCATATCACAAAAAATGGCCTGGTCATTGCGCAGCCAAATCTTGATCGAGGCTGAAGTGGTTAAAGCATGTTATACAGCACAGTGCTTGTGCTATGCAATGCAATTTGGCCCTCTGTATCACCCAAAATACCTAGCTGATCCTGCCTGGTTTTGCGCTCCCCCCTGTAAACTGACCACAGTATATCATGGATGCTAAGCCCTGACACCATGGTCAGTTTATGTACCTCCATCATCGCAGCTCTCTGTCCTCTCCTACATTCTCTCCCCCTTCCCTGCCTGTCAGCTAGTAACAGCACCCACGCCTCCCCTCCTGCTGCTGAAATAACATTTACATTTTTATACAATCCTCTGTCTCCTAATGCTGTGTGCACTTGTGTGGGATTTATAAATAAAATGCTGTCTATACATGGTTTCAGAGCGCCTCTCAGCACTCACGTGACCGGCCGCATCTCCCTCCTCCCGACTGACATCAGCTGGGATTTCTCGGCCCCTCACGCAGCGGCGCTCTGAAAGAAGGTATAGACGGCAGGGGATTGTATGAAGATGACAGAGTGGATTAACAACCACCTCAAGGATTTAGAACCCCTTTAATCACCTCAATGCAGGGCACTTTCACCCCCCTTCTTGCCCAGCCCATTTTTCAGCTTTCAGCGCTGTGCACTTTAAATGACAATTGCGCGGCCATGCAACATTGTACCCAAATTAATTTTGTGATTGGACACAGCAGATCACATTGTCAAAGAGCCACATCAGCGGCTCTTTACAGAGATAGGATAGGATAGGACACGGCGCGGCACACTTCCACGGGACGCGGCCGTTCAGGTGCGCTTTTATATGCCGTCCACCCAGAACGAGAACCGCACTGTTCTTACGTCATTTGGCGGTGGGCGGGCAGCAAGTGGTTAAAGTGGTTGTACTGTAAACCTCAAACATGAAATATGAACAAAGCATATCCCTCTATAGTGTGTGCTTGCCTCAATCCAGAACACCAATTGTGTAATTTCTGTCTGCTGCTTCATTTTTTTGTTATCAGCTTCTGACAAGTTTTCCTGACACCAAGTGAAAAAAGGGGATGGGGGGGGAGCGCCAGCTGATTGGCAGCCTCAGCTCTGTTCCTGTGTGGAGGGTGTGTGCGTATCCCTTCCCTCCAATGAGCTGTCAGAGTTCTCCTCACTGAGCTCTGCAGAGTGTAACATCAGGTCTCCATCCCCTCCATTCCATCCGAACTCTCAGACAAGCTTTATAAATTCTGCACATTGAACAGATGAAGAGAATACTGCAGGTACAACTTATGTAGGATTTGATTAATCTCTGTGCATCACCTAAGGCCAGTCACTTCACTGGGTATATGGAAGGATTTACAGCCACTTTAGTACAAAATGTCCTCCCTTTCGAACCACTTTAACATGTTTGTATTTACCTGTTAAACTGCAACTTAGCTTTAACACCTTCAGAAAGAATATATAAAAGGAATAGTATTTTTTTTTTTATCAGAGCATAGCAGGGCCTAATTTATTTTATATTTTTTTCTATTTAATGTGCACATTTGTGCCTCTCATGCACATATAAAAATTACAAACTGCAAATAGAACAAATTTTAATACATTAAGGTTACATTCACACCAGCCTTAATCACCGGTGTGAATGTAGCCTAAGGCACACACATCGATAAGATTTACATTAAAATTATTTCACAGATTTATCCAAAAATAAAAAAAGCAATATACATTTAATTTCAAAACAAAAATGGGGGCCTATTGCAGGCCCAAGAACAAGTATACTGTGCACACTTCATTTATCTATACCAACTAATCAGAATAAAGCTTAGTGCACTTAGATTAATAAAAGATGGTCAGCATACTACTACTTACCTGAAAATACTTTGACCAACCTGAAAGTATTTAATTCCTGTGAAAATGTTTTCATAGACCCCCCCCCCCCCCCTTTTATATAATGTACTGTATCTGTAGATCTACATGCTACAATTTTAGAAGAAAAGATTTTTGTATACCTACTACATGAAGACAATTGCATACTTGCCATGTAAGAGAAGAAATGGAAAAACAGAGATGCTAATAAAGTTTTTTCTTCTTTTTACATTTGCAATTTACCAATATGCTGTACACTATGGCAAATGATTTCACCAGTCTTTTCCTTGAATGAATGTATTTGCAAAAGAATATGCTTTATCGTGGTGCAGAAATAAACACGCTTTGTAGATAAAACTCACTCCATTACACAAACTAGAGCAATGTGAATATGTCACTCACTAACAGCGGATCCAGCAGTTCATCTACCAGCCGCATCATCATATTGAATTATAATAAATGAGAGAACATTTCCCTTTCATCATTTCCATTTAAAGAATTTCCCTTTGTGTTGTCCCCATTAATAATGGATGCAGCTACAGAAGGAGTTTCTGTGGAATGGAAACTGACAAAAGAGGGACGCTTAGACATGCAGCCGTACCACTGAGACTGGATTGTTATTCAGGCACTGGCAGTTTAAAGAAAGTTTGGAAGATTGAGATCACAGACGTCTTCTTGCACATTCTGATTATGGAAGAATGAGAAACGTTCTTTGTAATGACTTACAGCAGCTACCTGTTTACTCAATAGTTCACACTAAGAAAGCAGGGATACATAAAATAAAAATAGGACCTTGCCAACAGAATAGCCATTATTCCTTTGAGCTGGGAACTACCAAAGATTTAAAAAAGGGACTACTGTAGGAACTACAAAAGTACATTTAACAGTCCATAATGTCTACAAAAACATAATTATTGCTTCTTTTCTATAAATAGCATAAGCCGATTAACCTCTTCACAACTAGAAAAAAAAAAAGGGTTTGACAAGGTATACTGTAATATGTAGAATTTGAGTAGACAGATTTCATGTAGATCTATCTTCAGTGATGCTTTCTTTTAATAAAATTTATAAAATGGCAGTGCAATACCAATTAAAAAAAAAAAATACAAAATATTAGGGGGTATCGGCTTATAGAGAAGTGAAGCTTTTTTTTAAAAAAAATATAAACTCAATTGGCTTTTTCACAGTGGCTAAGTGGTTAGCCCTTCCACCTAGCAGCACTCGGGTTTGTTGGTTTGAATCCCAACCACAGCACTACCTGCAGAATTTGCATGTTCACCTGTGTCTGTGTGGGCTGGTACTCCGGTTTCCACCCAACATGCTAAAGACGTGTTGGTAGGTTAATTGGCCCTCATCTGAATTGCTCCTAGTTTATGTACAGCATGCATGCATAGGAGGTAGGGACCTTAGATGGTAGGCTTCTTGAGGACAAAGGCTGATATAAATGTACAATATACATGTAAACGCTGTGTAAATTGACAGCACTTTATTAGTACCTGTAAAATATAAACTATTGTTCTTTTACCTTCCACTTTGTATACCTAAACCATAAATCAGTGTGGGTTATCTGCATCAGCAGTGGTAGACTTTTGCTGGCAAGTCAGCGGGCAACCAAAACAGTACTAAGTCACTAAACAAAAGTGACATCTGTAAAACAGGAGGGTTCAAACAGATACGGGAATAAAATAAACAAAGTTGATATTACTTTTACTACTTAGAGCAGGATATTGAAGTACTTCCAAAGATCCATAGAATCTTTTGCCTAGCCACTAACACTGCACCCAGATTTTTACTTTCCATCCAGTAATGTTCAATGCATATTAGAACTTGTCTGTGCTTTAGCCTCCTATCTTTGTCAGCAAGGTGTCTCTTAAAATGTATCTAAAGCCATTTTGTTTATTCTCATTTTGGATAGTTAGATCCTCTGTCAAGTTTTATTGCTGTCTGTTCCTCTGACAGAGAAATGTAACCCTCTCTATTTGCATTTTGCAACTGAAAATCTAAAATTTTCAGGTTTTGAAGAATAGAGGTAAACCCTCAAAAGTAGAGATTTGTTCCAATGGCCACTGTCAAAAGGAGGAGTTTCCTTACTATCAAGATCTCGTTTCACTTGCTGTCTTAAGGCAGGAATCGAATGAAAACCTCCTCACTAGAGACACAAGAGGTAAAAAAAAAAAAAAACCCTGGCATTAGGTTTAACCATTCTTTACTCTGGTCCTTTCTTTAATTTCACAAGCATGAGGAAAGTGGAGTTTCAATAAGCCCACACCTGCTTAATCAGTAAAACTCAATCAAGGACTGGTTCATCTCTTCCGCAGCTCTGTACTGTTTCATAAACTGGATGTATCCAAAAGGAGTTATAGAAGACAGGAGAGGAAGTGTGGGGCAAAACATCCTTTA
Source organism: Lithobates pipiens (assembly GCF_037356315.1). Lineage (NCBI taxonomy): Eukaryota > Metazoa > Chordata > Amphibia > Anura > Ranidae > Lithobates > Lithobates pipiens. The sequence goes on from NW_027507718.1 coordinate 77,906,321, forward strand.
GTATTTGCATTACATTTAGTATTGCAGAAAAAGTCCAGCTTTACAAATAAGAGAACCCCGTTTTCTTTTTTTTTTTTTTTTTTTTTAGAGATCCCAGGGCATTTATTAGAGTAGAGTAAAGCACAATTTAAACATCTAAACACAATTGAAAGGGTTGCTTTCAGATTATTTTTGATGGCAGCGCTGAAAAAGGTGACTAAAAAATAAGAGTAAATTGCCCATTACCCAAAAACCCATTCACATTCACAAGTTTATAATGTAAGCGGATTTGGTGTAAAAAGTGTACGTAAACCTAAAACATAACTAGCTTTTAATCCATTCCTCAGTACCAGTAAACCTACATCTAGTACGGTATTTTTATTGCCTGTAACTGGTAATATATAATACACACTGGTACTCCTACAGTGCCCCACTTCCTGTGCTGTCCCCAGAATGCTAACCATTGTAGCATTGTTAGTTTGCATCTTTTTCTCTCTTTAATGGGAAAAGCAGGACGCTGTGCCAACAGTTCTGTTGTCAGCCTGACATCCTGCTCAGCCCTACCTGGGATTACCGACATTGGCTCCTGTTGGGAGATACACTTTCAATTGTTCTTGTATCGGTGTATAGTATCTTATGTAGAGAGCAATCCTCTGCTGTGCTTGTCTGACCTCATCTGTCACACTCTGCATTTAGTAGGTGGGTTAGAGCAGAGCATTACCTGCATAAGATCATTTCTCTGCAGTTTGCTGATGCTCTGCCTTTTGACAGCATGACTCCTCAAAGGAAACACTGTTCGTCATTCAAGACAGGGCAGAATGAACTAAGCAGTATTGGCATTACAGCAAGGCTTTAGCAAACCATGTTTCCTCTAACACAATACCATGTCCTTCTGTGCATAAGAACTCCTTTCTGTAGCAGTGGCTCCTGCAGCAAGACATTTTTTTCAATACTTTACATCAAAATCTATGGAACCATCCATGCACAGCAGTAGTTGTGAAGTACAAGGGAAAAAGGAACACAAGTGTGTTTGAGGAGGCAGTGTTTGCTTTAGCCTGTGATTCCAATATTGCTTAGTTGTTTCAACAACAAAAGGGTTGGGGAAAAAAAAAAAAACAGCAATTTAGCAGACTTTTATTGGAATGAATGTATGTTTATATATCCTTACCAATACAATCAATTTCATATACATACATATGCTTTAGCCACACAATAGCAAAATAAAGTGGTATGAACAAATGCAAAAATCAATATAGTGCAGCCCAACCTCAAAATAATCAATAAATCTACTAAAATAAAGTCCAAAAATGTTAAAATATAATTATATAATATATAAGTCCAAAAATACTCAGTCACCACCTGATCATAAAAATGTGTCATATCTAACTTCAAAATAAAAATGTTCTCTTCGTGTCTCCACTACCGGTGGAAAAATGGCCGTTCACCTCAGAGATATGACTCCTGCATTACCAGTCAGGTCATAAAAGCACTTACCCTCTTCAAGGGTTAAATCTCCTGGTATTCAAGCCCTGTTCTCTCTCATTGTCAGCATACATACATACATATAATAGCAGAAACAGAACCTAGTGTTCTCCGTTTAAAATACTGTTTAATCCAGCTAGGAGTTAAAACACACTTACAAACTGAAGCACTATAACCAGTGCTAGTATGGTGCGTATAAGAGAGAGCCAGCATCTTGCCAAGATGGCCACAGGGTGACATCACACCCTCAGCTCCACCCCCCCTATATGCGTTATGTCCAAGGCGGGGAATTCTTCAGTAGGAGACTCCTAGCATATTTTATTCAATTCATATTTACCGGCGTATAACACGCACTTTTTTCCCCTTAAAATCAGGGGGAAATCGCGGGTGCATGTTATACGCCGATCCGCCGCGATTTATGGGCTCTGGGCGGCTTTCAGCCACCTTCGGCCGTACTCGGCAGCTTTCGGCCGCCTTCGGTCCTTCTCGGCGGCCGAAAGCCGCCGAGTACGGCCGAAGGCAGCCGAGTACGGCCGAAGGTGGCCAACAGCCGCCGAGAACGGCTGAAGGTGGCCGAGAACTACCGGGCGCCACCGAGATACACAGGACATCTCGGCAGCGCCATTTTTAAAAATAAAACCTAACACTGAGGGGACAACGACGCACAGGCTGCATGACAAGGCTGCAATGAGGACAGGTTGCAATGACAAGGCTGCAAATGACACTGACAAGGCTTCAGATGGACACTGATAAGGCTGAATGGATGGGCATTTAAATGCAAGTTTTTTTTCCTTAAATTTCCCTAATAAACTTGGGGTGCGTGTTATACGCCGATAAATACGGTAAATTATTTTTGAGGTTGCGCTGCACTATATTGATTTTTGAGTGTTTAGCTGGCAATCCATCTTTCTGCATACTGGTTCTTTTTGATATTTTTATTTGATATGTTATTTGGTTGCGCCGATTGATTCTTGATACACAGTATGGACAAATGACCTAGAAATTGGCAGCAATTGTCTGGGTAGTGCTGTTTTCATGCAGTTGAAAAGCAAACCGTACAATTGGAAACAATGTAAATGTGAACAGGGCAAAAGTTTATGTAAACTGTTATGATGAAATTCCTAGTCACTCCCTTACATATACCATTGAAAGCTTTTTGTTATATTTGCTCAATAAGTGTGAAAAAATACCCATTATTGTGTCAAAAACTCAGAGCTGCTATCCTTGCATACTTCCCCCATTATCACAAGGAGCCTAAATCAGCCCTTCTCGTCCTTGTCTTGGGACTATAGTAGAATTAGCCCTTATATATGAAAAATACCACAGGCAGTTGGGGTTAGTAGTTTACAAAACAATATGTAGTTTTGTTAAAGTACAGAACTTTTTATTTTGCTCTGCTTTTTTTTTTTTTTTTTTTTTTTGCTGCTGCTAATTAGTTAAAGTTGTACTTTTTTTTTTTATGTCATACCTGACATTGGGATAGTTCTTCAGTTAAACTGTTGATTTTTTCCTCCAGTTGTAGTACATGATCCTGAATGTTCTGCTTTGCTGTCATTTTTCCAGTCTTTTATTGATAATACAAGTTATGGAGATAAAGGTTTCTTTATCAACAAATAAACTGTAAAAAAAAATAGAGATAAATAATTACAAATATTTTATATAGCAATTAAAACCAATGGCTAATTAGGAAGCCCAGACTCTGTCTTTAACGGAATGACTTAAGAATTATGGAGAGTTACAAATGTGGACTTCTAAAAGTAATACATAGAAAGGGTAGGCTTCATTATTCATAGGAACTAAATTATTATTAGGTTAGAAAAAAACATGTGTAAGAAATTATCTAATCAATAAGCATATTTAAAAGGTCAATATAAAAGATTTTGCTAATTAATATTTTAGTTAGAATTTTAGGATAGGATAGGACAGGACAGATGAAGATCAAATGCATGCATATGGAGGAATTGGATTTTACCATAGAGTATAGAAAAGTTTTTATTTTATTTTTTGGCAGAAGAGACCTAAAAAGTCTAGCTTTATTCTCAATAAATTAGGAGTCCAGCCAAAAGGTGGAACTTGCATATAAAACACATGTCAAGTGGACACACAAATGTGGATGCTTCTTCATCTTCACAAGGGCTTGTTTAATGTGTGGAGACATGCATTTTTCTGCCTTGGATATACACTGATCATAGCTACAGCACACAAAAAACAACTGTTTTCTATATGCCCCATTCACACCACAACAATGGTGTGATGTGTGGTGATGTGTGGTGCACTGCAGTACACAAAATGTAGCATGTCTGCATATTTCCACAGAACACTAGATGGCACCACGTGTCACCACACAGCAGTGCAACACTCCTCACTGCAGTGCAGTGACATGAATAATTGCCATTATGTGACAATTAAAAAATAAAAATAAAAAAATAAATATGCATTGCATTTCGCCTCTTACACTAGCCTGCATGATAAAACTGTGCAAGCTAGTGTAAACCTAACCTAAATTAAATGAGCAGTCACAATATTGCAGGCTTCTACATTAACAAGGCTGCAAACTGCTTTCCTGTGCATGCCAAAGTCTGGTACTGCAATGAATAAATGTGGGAGCTCTATAGTAAGATATGAATGCAGGACATATACATATAGGAAAGATACATGTCAAGAAGGTAAAATATGAGTGCAAGATAAGTTTGGGCCAACAAATTTTAATGGTCAAAAGTACCTAGGTCCTAATGATCATATCAAAAAGCTAAATTGGAGGATGTGTGGACTTCAAATGGTACTGCTATAGACAACAAGCCATAATTTTTCGAAAAACATAATTTTATTGTATCAATTTAACCACTGGGCACTTAAACCCCCTTAATAACCAGACCAATTTTCAGTACAAATACCCCCCAAATGACCCCTTTTTGGAAAGAAAACATTCCAAGGTATTAAGTAAGAGGCATGATGAGCTTTTCTGAAGTTATTTTTTTCCCCACAATTCTTTGCAAAAAATCAAGATTTTTTTCACAAAATTGTCATATTATCATCAGGTTATTTCTCACACACAGCATATGCATAACACAAATTACACCCTAAAACACATTCTGCTATTACTCCTGAGTATGGCGATACCACATGTGAGACTTTTACACAGCGTGGCCACATAGAGAGGCCCAACATGCAGGGAGTACCTTCAGGCGTTCTGGAGCACCCAGGACAATTCTGACATTTCTCTCCTACATGTAAAAATCATCATTTATTTGCTAAAAAATTAGATAAAACCCCAAAACATTCTATATTTTTTTTTAGCAAAGACCCTAGAGAATACAATGGTGGTCATTGCAACTTTTTATCTCTCACGGTATTTGCGCAGCAATTTTTCTAGCGCTTATTTTTGGGAAAAAAACAGTTTTGTGCTTTAAAAAAAAAAAAAAAAACAGTAAGGTTAGCCCAATGTTTATGCATAATATGAAAGATGAAGTTACGCCAAGTAAATAGATATCCAACATGTCACCCTTCAAAATTGCACACGCTCGTGGAATAGCGCCAAACGTCCCCAATTAAAAATCCCCATAGGTGACGCTTTACATTTTTTTACTGGTTACATGTTTTGAGGTACAGAGGAGGTCTAGGGCCAGAATTATTGCTCTCGCTCTAACGTTCGCAGCGATACCTCACACGTGCGGCTTGAACACCGTTTCTATATGTTGGAGGGACTTACGTATGCGTTTGCTTCTGCATGCGAGCACATGGGGACAGGGACGCTTTAAAAAAATATATATTTTATTGTTCATTTTACTTTATTTTAGTTTGACACTTTTTTCCCCCCAAAAAATAAATGTTTTGATCACTTTTATTCCTATTACAAGGAATGTAAACATCCCTAGTAATAGGAATATGGCATGACAGGTCCTCTTTACAGTGAGATATGGGGTCAATAAGACCTCACATCTCACCTCTAGGCTGGGAAGCCTGAAATAAAAAATAAATAAATAACAAAACACGATTCTGGCTTTGATCGTATTGGCAGGTCCGTCCCCTCTCGCCCCCCTGTAAGAACGATCAAGCAGCGGAACAGCCGCTATGATCGTTCTTATGGTGTAGGGAATCGCCGGCTGAAAAAGCCGATATCTGAATAATGCCCGCACAAAGTCAAGAATGTCATATGACGGCTGGCGGGCGGGAAGTGGTTAAAATGCATTTTTTTTTTTAACACAAAGTTGTCCATTTATGCCATATTTCTAACACATAGCATGAACATACCAAAAATTACACCCCAAAATAGATTTTACTACTCCTGAGTACAGCAATACCACATGTGTGAGACTTCCACAGCCTGGCCACATACAGAGACCGAGTACAGCCGAGCTTGGCAGGGTATCACCGAGTATGGCTGAGCATGGCCGAGTATCACCGAGTATGGCTGGGTATTGCTGGGTATGGCAGAGTATTGGCAGGCCATTGCAGAGTATTGGCAGGGAATTGCAGAGTATTGGCAGGGAATTGCAGAGTATTGGCAGGGAATTGCAGAGTATTGGCAGGGAATTGCGGGGTTAATTGTCGGTGAGCAGCGCTGTGGGCACTGCAGATCCAGCCAGCAGCGCTGTTGACACCGATCTCTCCCCATCTCACTGTACCGATCGGTAGAGAGAGGGGAGGGAGGAACCAGCGTCATAACATGTCATTTGATGGAGCGATCACGTGGTAAACGGATGCTCTCGAGTGCGCGCCGCAGAGGGCGCGCGAGAGCGGAATTCTGAGAGGATGTCATATGACGGCCTCCAAGAGTTAAGCAACCGCCCAGTAGCCGTCATTCGGCTATGGGCCGGTTGTTAAGTGGTTAATAAACAACACTTGATGTTGTGTCATTCCAAAAGCATTAAAGAGGAAGTAAACCCTGATGGGTTTATTTCCCTGCAAAGGTAATGCATAATGAGCTACTATGCATCACATTGTAGCCCATTATGTGTCACTTACCTGACACGGGAGCCTGCGATGTCACCACTGTCCCCTATTCCACGAAGCGTCCATCTTCTTTCTGGGTATCATGGCTCCGGCGCTGTGATGGTCCCGAAGCCGCAATGACATCACTCCCGCGCATGCTCAGTGTGCCTGCGCGCCGCTGTCTACGGTGTATGCGCCGTAGACAGCAGTGCCTGTCTTTTTCCAAATATCTCCTAAACCGTGTAGGTTTAGGAGATATTTCTTGGACCTACAGGCAAGCCTTAATCTAGGCTTACCTGTAGGTCAAAGTGGTCTGTAAGGGTTTACAACCACTTTAAAAATGCACTCTCTTAATTGGACAAATACATAGTAAAACCAATGACTAGATAACATAGTCTATCACATAGAATTTATCCATTTCCTCTCAACATGTTTCACGGTTCTAACCCCTTCTTCAGGAGTATTTTTTGCGAGCAAAATATTTATAAAGAAATGATAACACTCATGATATAATTCTTAAAACAGTACATCATATATATTAAAGCATGTTGGACATAAAGGTCTAGTTGGTAGAGTTGAGAGCAAGCCTGTACGCACTCCTGAAGAAGCAGATAGAACCACGAAACAGGTTAAGAAGAAATGGATAAATTCTATACTACTAGTAATTGGCATCACTATGTATTTGTCCAATTAAGAGAGAGCATTTTCCTGCTTTTAGAATGACACATTGTGTGTTATTAACCACTTCAGCCCTGGAAGATTTGGCTGCTGAATGACCGGGACATTTTTTGCGATTCAGCACTGCGTCGCTTTAACTGACAATTGCATGGTCGTGCGACGTTGTACCCAAACAAAATTGACGTCCTTTTTTTTGTTAAATTGGGCTATCTTTTGGTGGTATTTGATCACCTCTCCAATTTTTTTTTTTTGCACTATAAAATAAAAAATAAAAAGAGCGACAATTTAAAAAAAATATATATATTTTTAACTTTTTGCTATAATAAATATCCCCCAAAATACATTAAAAAAAAAAAAAAAACACAATTTTTTTTATTCAGTTTAGGCCAATACGTATTCGTCTACATATTTTGGTAAAAAAATAAATATCGCAATAAGTTTATATTGATTGGTTTGCGCAAAAGTTACAGAAATACAAAATAGGGGATAGTTTTATGCCATTTTTTTAGTTATTAGTAATGGCTGCGATCTGCGATTTTTATCGTGGCTGTGACGTTATGGTAGACACATCGGAGACTTTTGACACTATTTTGGGACCATTGTCATTTATACAGCGATCAGTGCTATAAAAATGCACCGATTACTGTGTAAATTACACTAGCAGTGAAGGAGTTAACCACTAGGGGGTGAAGGAGGGGTTAAGTGTGTCCTAGGGAGTGATTCTAACTGTGGGGGGCTACCTAGGATATGACAGCGATCACTGCTCCCGATTACAGGGAGCGGTAGATATGTCATTAAACAAGGCAGAACAGGCAAAATGCCTTGTTTACAAAGGTATCTCCCCGTTCTACCTGTCCACACCGAAATCGCGGGGCGCTGGAGAACATCGAGTTTCAAGGGGCACGCTCCCGGAGCGGGAGTTGCTGACTTTTAAATGGGTGGAACTCTGCTTTAAGACTGGGGCAAAGATTTACCTTTCAGCAGGACCTAAACAACCCTAAACATACAGCGAGAGCTACAATGGAATGGTTAAGATCAAAGCATATTCATGTGTTAGAATGGCCCAGTCAAAGTCCAGTCCTAAATTCAATTGAGAATCTGTGGCAAGACTTGGAAAATTGCTGTTCACAGAGGCTCTCCATCCAATCTGACAGAGCTTGAGCTATTTTTTTCAAAGAAGAATGGGCAAAGATATAACTCTAGATGTGCAAAGCTGGTAGAGACATACCAAAAAAGACTTGCAGCTGTAATAACTCAGAGTGCAGGGGGGCTTGGGGGTCCCTAACATTCCAAAATATTTTTAAGCAGACCTGATCTCCCAACTTTCACTGCTGCATGCCACTTTGGATACTCCACTCTGGGTGCTCCTGGAACTTCCAAACTGCAACCTAGTTCCTATTACAGCCTTATCGTGCCTCCCTTAGCCCCTTGATGTTACATTGTTTAAAGTTATGACATTCAATCAGATACCTGAGGAAACGTTCCTACTGCCAATCCTCTATACTACAACCCTGCCCACCCCCCCCCCCCCTCAAAATTATTTGAGGTATTCCATTTCCTGTAACTCTGGCACTGGTTAATGACTCTTCATAAAACGTTCAGACTTCTCGTTTACTAAAACTGTTTGAGCATTATATGCCTCCACTCTCCTGGTTCACCCAAGAGTGTCTTGACCCTATATTCTGCTCTAAATGCCTAAGGCCCTTTGTACTCCATCCCCTATGTAGGACACTGGGAAAGGGACCTTGCAAGTTCTATAGACTTGGAGGGCTGGAGCAAAGCCTGGTCGCACATAGCAGCGAGGGGATGTACTTCACATATGGTGGTCATGCCCAAAATGGACGGCATTTAGATCTAGAATCTTAGACCTGCTGAATACCCTATCTCACCTGATTGTTTCTAAGGATGCCAAGATAGCTCTTCTCCTATGCTCAATCCAAGGCCTTTTCTCATACCAACAGAAAATGGCCGTGTAGGTTTTTCTGGCCACCAAACAATATCCAAGGCCTGGAGGAAACACTACTTAATGAAAAACGATCATCCATACTGATAACCACCTGAAGTTTCTAAAATTTGGGAACCGTGGCTTAATTATGCTCTACTATCCCTACCTCAAGCTTGAATTCCTTTTAAATTGTCTCTCTGATCCAAACCCAAGCCCGTGGAGAACACAATTGGTGCACCACCTCTTCTAAGCTCCCCCCCCCCATGCCCCCTCTTGCTCTCATCTCTTGCTCTCTCTTGTCCTATCCTATCTTCTTACCCAGATAATGGTGGCTTCTGAGGCTTGGCAACCCCTCAGGCCGCAATGTTGTTCATGCTATTCTGTGTTAGTCAGTGGGCTGGCATTTTTTTTTTTCCTGTGTATGTTGACTGTATCTTGCATATGACCAATTGCTCATAATTGACAGCAGGACCGCCCTCGCAGGGAACACAGCATTAATCTCTTTTTTGTTTCACCAAAATTTAGTTTTTTGAATTTTGTTTGAGGACATACAAAATCATATGCACAAGAATACATCATAGAAGGTGTAACAGAGGCGAGAACAGAAAACAAATTTGCTAGGCATGTGGAAATAACATTTGAAAATTGCTTCTCGGCGACAGATGCTGCCAACGAAGGTATGCTCAGAGAGAGTAAACCAAAGGGAAAAAGGCGCTGACGAAGAGCTCAATGTTTCCAGTGGTGGTAAATATTGGGGTGTACTTATGGTTTTCCATATGACAATTCTGCATTTTAATTCATTTAGATCATGAAATTAAATACACAAATGTCACTTTTATGATATTTCCAGTATATCTGTCAGGACCTGGTTCACCTACTGGCGGTACTGTGCTTGCCTGGGTAGAAAGCTGCAGTTCTGGTGTCCACCAGCAAGTATCTCCCAGCAGCCAACAGGTTCCAGCAATCAGCCCCACCAGGCTATGACCAATCAAAACCATCCCTCTGGCTCTGGAATGGATAAAACTTCACCCCAAATTTATAAAAAAAATAAAAATAAAAAAGTGGGATCCCCACCCCCAAAAATCATACTAGATCCTTATCCAAGCATGCAGTCTGGCAGGTTTAGGAAAGGGGGGAGACTAGAGGGCGCCCCCCCCCCCTCCTAAACATACTAGGTCACATGTCCTCAACATGAGGGGGGGATGATTTGGGGCAGGGGGGTGCCCCCACCCCAAAGCACTTTGTCTTGTGGTTGTGAGGGTCTCCGGGCAGGGGGCTTATCGGAATCTGGAGGCCCCGGTTTAACAAGGGCCCCCTCCCCGATTCTTCCCCCCTCCAATGTGAATGGTTATGTACCCCTCCCCATTAACCCCCCAAAAAAGTGCAGTATAATAAAAACACGAGACGGTATTTGACAAGTCCTTTATTAAAAAATACTAATGTCCCCCATGGTAGCTCCAACATCAATCACGATGTGTTGCTCCTGCGCCACTGAAAAAAATAAAAAAAATAAAAAATAAAGCTCCTCCTCCAACCCTGGCTCCCGCTATTCTATCAGCTCCAGTATCTGACAGTACTTATATACATTTGGGGCGTAGCCGGTGACATCACAATGGTCTCCAGTTGATGTCACCTGGTGGTCATGCCCCATAGCTATATAAGAACTGTCAGAAAGGCAGGAGCCAGCATCGGAGGAAGATAGTCTTTTTTTTTTGTTCAGTGGGTTGGTGGCGGCAGCAGAGGAAGACATCGTCATTGATGTTGGAATGTGTACCACAGGGAACATTAGTCATTTTTAATAAGTGTCAAAAATTGTCTCAAGTTTTTATTACACTAAACTTTTTTTGGGGGGGTGTAGGGGTACTATGTACCCCATACTTATTCACATAATAAAGGGGCCCCCGGATTCTGGCCCCCCATGTGAATGAGTACCCCTACCCATTCACCCAAAAAAAAAAAACTGTTCAGTGCAATAAAAACATGAGACAGATTTTTAATAATATATTATATATATATATATATATATATATATATCTCCATAGTAACATTGTACTACTCTGGGAAAGTTATCAGGATTTTAATTTATTTTTTATTTTTATTTTTTTTACACATTATGATTGCTTATAGCAGTGCAAGCATTTTACGAAAGCTAATCACATGGTGTAGATGGGCTACGATTACCCCTGTCTGTACCATGTGATCACATTGACCACATTGGATGCATGAAAGGAAGTCAGCCATTGTTTACAACTGTCGTGGCCTGTTTTGATTGGCAAGAGTGGTCACATGGTACCAGCAGAAAGCTGGTACACTGATCAGTCATCAGCTGTGGCAGTGACAGATCGCGCCTTTGTCAATGGAGCTGTGTTGATTTGTATCAGTCAAGGCAAGCTCAATACAAGGACACAAACCGGAGAAAACTATTGTTCACATGATATCACGGTGTTTGGGTGGGTTGTGTATAAAACAGACATGCTGAATTACTACAGTATGCAACACACCGCAGCAGAGAGTGGTGTGTCACAGTGGGTGCCGTGCTTTGTGTTGTTCCAATGTATCACACTACTTACCTTGATTTTTTTTAAGTGTCACAAAGAGATACATGATTCAAGTCTATGCAGCACAGCACACTGGGGGAGATTTACTAAGGCAGGCCATACACGTTGCAAATTTCTTTACTGCAACCCAAAAAATTCCCAACACAAACAGTGCTGACAGGGGAATCCCTCCTGCTGAGACATTGTCTGCTCCTGGTAAAGGAAGCCATCCCTGCCAAGAGAAGATTGTGCTGATCGCTAGCAGCTGTTTGTTCTGTATAGCGATTTCTTCTTTACAGGGCTAGATAGGTTAGTGTTAGATTGTGGATGTGTGTAGATGCCGAGATTTTAGTGTTAGGGTGGACTTCCCCTTTAATGGTTCAAATCTTGGCCAGTTCCTGCTGATCCAGACTAGATTTGAACTGTGCATGGCCAGCCTAAAACTAGAGCACTGGGAATCTGGTACAACTGTGAATGGTAGCCAATCAGCTTCTAAATTCAGCTTGTTCAATTAAGCTTTTGCATTTAGCCCTCATTCACATTGCAGTCGTTTGACAGAACAAATCGCATGGCAAGTTGCAGCCTATTTCTGGCAATGTCACCGACCCAATTGCTGCGCCGCCACTTCGATTTGCAAAAAGTAGTTCCTGCACTACTTTTACCGATTTAGGGTGCGACTTCAATAGACATCTGTGCATGAAGTCGCACAGATGTCTATCAAATCGGACCCGACCATACGGTGAAGAAGTCGCATGAGTTCAGGTGAAGTCGAGTTCAGAGCCGTGAACAAAGGCTAAATGCCAGCTCACACTTGTGTTCTGCGGTTTCTGCACTGCATCCAAATCGCACCCCATTCATGCAAACTGCTGTGTTTAGTTAATGACATCCTGAAATTTGCAGAATTGGATCACATGGGTGTTCACACCTATGAGATCAGATTCTAGTGCAGCCCCAAAAAAAAATTAAAAAAGGTCCTGCATGATTCTGGTGTGGATTTGATGCGATTTGAACCATACAGAATCATGGCTAAAAACTGCACTGCAACGCATGTGATTTGAACAGGAATGCAGTGCAATTCTTGTTCAAAAATCGCATGTGGTTTCCGCACTGCAGTGTGAACCAGCGCTAAAACCTGGAAGCTGATTGGTTTCTATGCACACCTGCACCAGATTTTGCAATCTCCAGTTTTAGTAAATCTACCCCACTGTGCCCATATGACTTCAGACTAATGCCATGGTCTAATAAACACATACAAGACAGCTGTAACTCAGTGGCATCGCTATGTGGGTTCTGGGGGATGTGCCCGCACCTGGGTGACACCATCATGTAGGAAGTGATCGCTGACTCTGATGGTGTCACCCTCACCAGTAACAGCACACAAATCTGATGGCTGGAAGGGTTTGGGGGTGACTAAAACATGGTATCACCAATGGGCTCTCTCCTGGGGGGGCACCATGTTACATCGCACCAGGTGACACCAACCTTAGTGATGCCACTGCTGTAACCATGGAGATGAAAAAGGTAAACAAATACAAGAGACCAGTGGCAGTAAGCACTAACCCCTGAGATATAAAGGAGGCCTGCAGACAAGGAGTCTGTGACAGGAAAGAAATGATAGAAAACATTACATACATGAAGCTGCCCGGTTGTCTCAGCTCTCCACAGCAATAACAGTCAGGTATACAACAGATGGATCACCAGCACACCACTTCCCCGCTTGTCCAGCCCGCCTCTACACACTCAGCCAATAGCCGAGGCAGGTGCCACCCTGTCCAATCACTGCGCGCGGCTCATCTTAGCTTCCTGAGTAGACCGTCAGAAAGGAGCTGTGATTGGCTGCCTGCGCTGAGCGCCGGTTACGGCTTGAGAAACCTGGATGACTACGTATGGAAGGATTAGGAGAGTACAAAGCAAAGCAGAACCGGGGCAGCTGGCTGAGCGTCATATTCGCCTAGAGGAGAGAAGAAGGAGACCCTGGGGCGGAGTGTAGTGTTCTGTCCCGTACCACAACCGAGTGTGGTTAGAGGATAGCAAGGGGTATGGGTGTGCGGGCCCCTCAACATGGATATTATACACACTGCGCACTTGGCTGGGATGTGCAGTACAGGCCACCCTGCTCTATATTCTACCATACTGTACAGCCATAGGAAATCACTGCGTGTCATTGGATTATATGGGAGACATCAATTACACCCATACACGTTTAATGTCATTCAATTACATTCACAACCATCACTATATATTTGGGCTTGGGAATGTGTGATTGGTAGTTGGCCAACCTTACCATGCCAAAGTGAGGGCGGAGCCTATGGGCATCCTGGGTACTTTGTATGTCTTATGTTCTGATGACTTCCCCAACTCAGCCAGGCACCAATGCAACTGACATCTGCTGATTTACAGGGGTAGTTACACCCGGGCTCTGTCTTTATTTGACTTTATGCTACTTCCTCCTGACCCTTGCACCTTGTGTTACATACTACTGAATTCTGCATTCCCTACTATTACTACTGACCCCTGCACTCTGTGTTACTTCCTCCTGATCTCTGCACCTTGTATTACATACAACCGAACCCTGCATTTCTTACTACTGACCCCTGCACCTTGTATTTCATCCTAATGACCTCTGCATCCTGTGTTACATACTATTGGCCTCTGCATCCTGTGTTACATACTACTGACCCCAGCATCCTGTGTTACATACTACTGACCCCAGCATCCTGTGTTACATACTACTGACCCCTGCATTATGTGTTACATACTGCTGACCCCTGCACCCTGTGTTACATACTACTGACTAGGGATGAGCTCAGGCGTGTTTGCATGGTCCACATGCAGAGCCTGCCAGGAAGTCGGCACTGCGCTAATCACAGGGAGTGAGACATTGCCGATCTCTGCAGCTGCACATCGGGGTAATGTCTCATTGCCTGTGATTAGCGCAGTGCTACGCCGACTTCCTGGCGGGCTCTGCACGTGGACCATGGGAACACGCCTGAGCTCATCCTTACTACTGACCCCTGCATCCTGTGTTACATACTACTGACCCCTGCATCGTGTGTTACATACTACTGACCACTGCACCTTGTGTTACATACTACTGACCCCTGCATCCTGTGTTACATACTACTGACCCCTGCACCTTGTATTACATACAACTGAGCCCTGCATTTCTTACTACTGATCCCTGCACTCTGTGTTACTTCCCCCTGATCACTTCACCTTGCATTACATGCTACTGACCGATGCAGTCTGTGTTACTTCTCCCTGATCTCTGCACCTTGTATTACATACTACTGATCCCTGCACTCTGTATTTCTCCATATTGACCCATGCACCCTGTGTTACATACTACTGACCTCTGCACCCTGTGTTACATACCACTGACCCCTGCATTCTGCATTTCTTACTATTGACCGTTTGCACTCTGCTACTTGATCCTGACCCCCACACCTTGTGTGACATACTACTGAACTCTGCATTCCTTACTACTGACCCATTGACAGGGCTGGCTGAGCCTTTCCTTCTCTGAGCTGGCCGCTCAGCTGTCAGCTAATTGCCAGCTCTCATCTCTCTCCACAGTTAAAGCGGGAGTAAACCTAGTTTCAAAAAACACTTACATTCCCGGCATGCCGGTGTTCTGCCGTATAGTGTCCGGCCATGAAATAGTGTCCGCTCCGTACTGCGCATGCAGACGAAGCTTCGGAAAATCTCCGAAGCTGAACGGCGCCTGCGCCGTGAGTGGAGGTGGTAGCCCCACCATCCAACCGGACATAGGGTTGTGAATTTTAGAGGGCCCCTCGCGGGCGAGCTTCGCTCGCCTCGCTGCGATCGGCTCTTTTTTTATTCCTACTCTATGTCCACTTGGAAAGTGGGGCTAGAACCTGGACTCACGGCGCAGGCGCCGTTCATCCTCGGCAATTTTTGGAATCTGTGTTGCTGTGTACTGCGCATGCGCAGTATGCAGCGGACACTATCCGATGGAGGACGTTATTGGACAAGACACCGGAAATGCTAACTTTCACATTGGTTGTGCGCTCAACCAAACTTTCAAACCATCCAATGGCTGGTTTCATAACTGATCACATGTGCAGCATTATGGCAGCTGAAGAATCATTAGAGGCCAAGATGGCAGCTTCCTTGGCTGAAAACGATAGAAGGGTTTACTTCCACTTTAACCAGCTGTTGTGGATCCCCTCGTCAGTCCCGCCTAACTCTGAGAGCGCTACGCATCCGTATGGCTACTTTTCCAAGAAATTGTCACCTGCTGAGTGCAGTTATGAGATTGGGGACAGAGAGCTGTTGGCGATCATTTTAGCCCTGAAAGAATGGAGACATCTCCTTGAAGGTACCACTGTGGCGGTTCTCATTCTTACTGACCATAAGAATCTCACATTCTTGTCTGAGGCTAAGCGCCTCTCTCCCAGAAGGACGCAATGGGCTCTTTTCTTGTCGAGTTTTCATTACATTGTCTGATTCTTACCCGGTACTAAGAATGTAAGGGCTGACGCCTTGTCACAATAATTTTCCTCCACTTCCAAGTTGAAGCCGGTTCCTGTGATTCCTCCTGATCGTATTCTGGCTACGGTTCGCACCAGTCTTACTTCTCCTTTGGGTGACAAAATTGTTGCTGCTCAGGTCCATGCTCCTCCCGAGAAACCTTGTGACTGCTGCTTTGTCCCAGAGAGTCTCCATACTGTCTTAGTCCAGACTTACCATTCTCCCAAGGCAGCTGGCCACCCTGGGAAGAATCAACTTGTTTGGACCATTTCCCAATAATTCTGGTGGCCCAGTCTAGGGGCTGATGTAACTGCCTTCGTAGCTGCCTGTTCCATGTGTGCTCAGAGTAAGACTCCACGACACCTTCCAGTCGGCCTCCTATAATCCATACCCAATGGAGAGAGGCCTTGGACTCACCTGTCTATGGATTTCATTGTGGAGTTACCCAACGCCCAAGGCAACACTGTTATACTTATGGTGGTTGACCGGTTCTCTAAGATGCATCATTGTATTCCACTTAAGAAGCTGCCCACTTCTAAGGAACTGGCTTCCATTTTTGCTCGGGAGATCTTTCGCTTACATGGGCTACAGAAGGTGATTGTCTCGGACAGGGGTAGTCAGTTTGTCTCCCGGTTCTGGCGAGCATTTTGTGCACAGTTGGGAATTCAGCTTGCTTTCTCCTATGCGTATCACTGGCAGTCTAATGGAACCGCAGAACGAGCCAAGCAGTCCTTGGAGCAATTCCTACATTGCTATATTTCTGACCATCACAACAACTGGTCAGACCTATTACCATGGGCTGAGTTTGCTCACAACAGTGCCTTGAATTCTGCTTCCCCATTGTCTCAGTTTATGGCAAATTATGGTTTCCAGCCTTCCATGTTGCCTGACTCATTTGTTCTGCAGAGTATTCCTGCGCTAGAGGAGCATTTCCGTGGTCTTCGTTCCACTTGGGCACAAGTCCAGGAAGCTTTGCGTCATGCTAATGATAGGTACAGACTCCATGCTGACCGCAGACGCCTGCCTGTGCCTTCCTACCAGGTTGGGGACGGTCTGGCTGTCATCTCACAACCTCCGACTTTGTGTTCCCTTACTGAAGTTCGCACCTCGATTTATTGAGCCTTTTCATATCCTTTGCAGGATTAACCCAGTGGCTTAGCGTTGGACCTTCCACCTATTATGTGCATCTCAAATGTGTTTCATATCTCCTTAGGCCGCGTACACACGCGGGGACTGTTCGCCCAACTTTGTCCGTCAAACAGTTTCAGCAAACAGTCCGCTCAAAATTAGCATGGACGGACATGGCCACACACGACGAACGAACAGTTTGCTGAAACCGTGCGCGATGACGTGAACGGCACGTACGACGGGACGAAAAATACGACGTCCTATACACTGCATTATAACTTTCGGCGTGTAAATCCTTTCTGAGCATGCACGGAACTTAGTTTGACGAACAAGCCTACACACGAGGGGACTGTTCGCTGAAACAAAGTTTCAGCGGACAGTTTTTCGGAAATTCCGAAAAACCTTGTTCAGCGGACTGTTCGCTGAAACTGTCCTCTGAAAGCCCACACACGAGCGGACTGTCCGCCGAAACACTGTTCAGCGGACAAAGTTGGCGAACAGTCCCCGCGTGTGTACGCGGCCTTATTGAAACCGTTGGTCTGCAACCGCTTTACCACCTCGGTGCCATGTCCTCACCCTATACAGGTTGAGAACCATGAGGAGTATGAGGTTCAATCTATTGTTGACTCCCATAGGTGTATACAGTACCTGGTGCATTGGAAGGGGTATGGTCCGGAGAAAAGCTCCTGGGTCTCATCCTCGGACGTACATGCTCCTGCCCTCCTCCGCGACTTCCATAGACGTTTTCCCCTCAAGCCCGGTGGTCCTCCGAGGGGGAGTGGTCATTGAGGAGGGGGGTACTGTCAGGGCTGGCTCAGCCCTTCCTTCTCTGAGGTGGCCACTCAGCTGTCAGCTAATTGCCAGCTCTCATCTCTCTCCAGTTAACTAGCTGTTGTGGATCCGCTCGTCAGTCCCACCTACTTAAAGATCTCCAGCTCACTTCATTCCTGCCTTCGCCTTGGTCACATCACAGGAAACCATCTCCTGCGTTCCTGTTTAAAGACTGGCTTTGCTGACATCCCTTCTGGCTCCTTATCTTGCTTTCTGTTCCCCTACTTGGATCCCTGACTTCTGGCCTGGCTGATTACCCGATCTGGTTACTGAACTCTGGCTTGGCTGATTACCCGATCCGGCTTGGCTGACTAGCCGATCTGATTACTGGACTCTGGCTATGCTTTGACTATGCTTACTCTATTTACCTTTTTTATTTTCATTAATAAACAAGTGCAAGGGGGGCGTGGCTTAGCAGCGAATGTAGAAGGACGTGTGTTCCTGGAGCTCCGTCGGCCATCCGTGCATCCATCCTTCCCAGGCCTCCCTCGGTCGGCAATACACCCCAGGATTGCTCCACCGGGTACCGGGAGACGAGCGGGCTCTGCCACCACTCGCCGTAAGACAGCGGGCATGTTTGGAGACATAACGGGAGCAAGTCCCTGACGGACCCCCAGGACCAAGATGGCGGGCGGCGGAAGACTGCTACAAGGAGGCCGCACAGAAACTCCTGTATGGAGGAAAGTCTTACAAGGAAGCCCTGGCTGGCCAGCCCATATCGGGGGCTACCCCTTGGGGGTCTCCGGACGCTGATGACACTGTCCCCCTGGAGGATGCTGACAGATTCCCCGCGGTGTGGAACACAGTGAGTACCCCCAATGGCGATATTCCTGGGTCGCAAGCTCATTCTCCTGCTGCTGATGTGACAGAACCCACGCTGAGAGACATATTTACTGCGGTCACCTCATGCAATCATTCTATAACTGCTCTTTCTGCTGATATCAAAGGTGTGAAGGCTGAAATTACATTTGTTCACCATGATATGCAAAAACTCAGAGAGAGGGACTCTGCCCTGGAAGGGAGATTGAGCACAGTTGAGGATGACATGATACCTATGCAGAGGGACTTGAGATTTAATTGCCATCTCACTGAACAACATGCTATGCGACTCGATGAAGTGGAAAATCGTATGAGGCGCAATAATGTGCGTGCCCTGGGGATACCGGAAAGGGCTGAGGGCAAAAATCCAGTGGACTTTATTGAGAATTGGTTGATCTCAACGTTTGGTAGAGAGTCCTTCTCCCCCCTCTTTGCTGTGGAGCGGCCCCACAGGGTGCCCTCCCACCCGTTACCCCCGGGTAAACATCCCCGGCCCTTCCTGTTTAAGTTACTCAACTACAAAGACAGGGATGCTGTACTCTCCAAGGCAAGGGGATTTTCTGACAAGATGGTGATTGATAATGCCGAAATATCGCTGTTCCCTGACTTCTCAGCAGAATTACAGAAAAGAAGGGCAACATTTATTGAAGTCAAAAAGAGGCTCTGGGATCTTAATATCCAATATGGCATGCTGTACCCGGCTCGACTTCGAGTTACCACCCTGGGCTCTACCCACTTTTTTGAAAGCCCTGCTGCGGCCATGCAATGGCTGGACCGGGAGGATAAAGCTCTTAAAGATGCCAGACACCAACGGCCTCCTGTTTAATCTCAGTTCTGGATGATTCCTTCTCACAGGGACTATCTACATGCAGACTTGGCGGAGTGAAAAGAAAACAGATACAACTTCTACCTAAGAATAGACTTATGCTGCTTGTTCGAGTGAAACCCCTTTTGTTACCTGGGAATGTTTTCCCTGGGTGTTTCCGTGGCCTTCCCCCCCCCCCCCAATAGTGGAGTTGGGGCCGTGTTACACCTTTGTTTTGCAGGTCAAGAGCCCGGTTGGCTCTCCCACTGACTTCCTTATCTCACACTTTTTGTTTTTTTTCTTATTTTTTATGCTTCCCTTTCCCTCCCCTTTGTTTTACGGAGTCCCTCTGACTACGCAATCTCTTGTTCACTGCAGTGACATCACCCTCACGATCTGGGTCCGGGACTATGGCGGAAGGCCCTTACTATTCCTGCCTGGGTATTTTAGTGTAAGTGTTGTCTGTACCTGGGTTGTTCGGTCTAGTATTATCTGTATGTTTACCCTAATACTGTTAATACTTATGCTGGGTATGCACATTTTTGGTTTTTCATAATGTCGACAACCGTTAAGTGCCTCTCCTGGAATATTAGGGGGCTGAGCAATCCTGTGAAACGTTTGGCGGTCCTGCGACATTTGAAGGCCATGGGTCCAGGAATCATTTGTCTGCAGGAAACTCATTTTCCCCCAGATCATATACCTAGTCTTAACCCAAGGGTATACCCTACTCAATTCCACTCCACGTTCTCTGCATTTGCTAGAGGAGTGAGTATCTTGATTCGTCAGGATGCCCGCTTCACTTGTTCTCAAAAACTCATTGATCCAGGGGGAAGGTATATATTTCTATTGGGTAAATTTGCTCATCGGGTATGCATTATTGCTAATATCTATATACCACCCCCTTACTCAGCTGAGGCTCTCAGATGTCTAGCCAAGTTCATGGCCCCACACCCCATTGTCCCCTTGTTGGCGCTGGGTGACTTTAACAATTATCTAAATCACCAGTGGGACAAGATACCCGTCCCCCCTCCCATGCCTTCTCGTCCTCCTGGTGATACCCCCTTTGCAGACCTACTAGCCGAACTTGGCTTGGCAGATGTGTGGCGGACCTCTCATCCCCTGGTCAGGCATTACTCGTGCTGCTCTACCGCTTATGGGAGCCTGTCGCGCATTGACCTGGGGCTGGGGAATGCTGCTTTACTCTCATTGGTTGTAGACTCCGGTTATGGGGATAGACACATTTCTGATTACTCATCTTTTTGGGTTGAACTTAAACTGTCCACTGCTGTTGGCCCTAGGGAGTGGAAATTGAATCCTTTTTGGCTGGCGCTTTTTCCCTCACCCGATCCCATTAGTGACAACCTTAAGTTTTTTCTGCGGAACAACCTCGGTTCTGCCTCCTTGGTGTACGGTTTGGGACACGGCGAAGGCCTTTTTAAGGGGTCAGTTCATCACTACCATTAATGCTATTTAAACGAACACCAAGGCCTGGGAAAGAGAGGTATGCAAGTCACTTAGAGAAACGGAAGACCAATATGTCAACCGCACCTCAGACACCACCAGACAGGTCTGGCTGGGAGCCCAGGCTATGGCTACTCAGCTTGCTCTCCAGCTAGCGGAAAACAAGAGATTTTTTTTTTGCAGCAAACGCATTTTGAGGAGGGCGAGTCCACTGGCCACATGTTGGCAATGCTGGCGAGGGCCCAGGGCTCCGCCCCGATGGTTTCTTCTCTGTGTGATGCACAGGGGACGATCCATACGGACGCCCCCACCATATTGCAAATCTTTTGTTCGTTTTACGCAGATTTGTATGCCTCCAAGGTCCACCCTAGTGCAGAGGAGATAGATGCTTTTCTGGCAAGGAGTGAGCTGCCTCGCTTATCTGCTTCAGACGCCTGTATGTTGGATGCCCCAATTGACGTAAGTGAACTTGCACTAGCATTAGAACAAACCCACAACAACAAATCTCCAGGAGCAGACGGGCTTCCCACTGAGGTATATAAGCGATATGCAGCTACTTTATTACCAATACTTTTGAAGGTTTTTAATAGTGCTCTAGAATCTGGCGCACTCCCAGATTCCATGAATGAAGCAGTCATAATTGTGATATTAAAACCGGGTAAAGAGGCCACGTCCCCCGATTGCTATCAACCCATCTCTCTACTTACGACAGATGTTAAACTATTAGCTAGAGTCCTGGCAACCAGACTATCTCGAGTTATTCAGAGTTTAGTGCATAGCGACCAGTCAGGCTTCATACCCACGAGATCCACGGCACAAAATGTTAGACGTCTTTATTTGAATATTCAAATCCCCGTACTGAATCCCGGTAACCAGGCCATCCTCTCACTAGACGCGGCTAAGGCCTTCGACAGCGTCGAGTGGCCTTACCTGTGGAAGGTTTTGGAGAGAATGGGCCTGGGCGAGAGGTTCGTTAACTGGGGCAAATTACTTTATGCTAAACCTTCAGCTAAGATCCGGGTTAATTCTACAACGTCGAAGCCCTTTCCACTGTTTCGTGGTACTAGACAGGGTTGCCCTCTATCTCCCTTGTTGTTCGCCTTAGCACTGGAGCCTCTCACAGCTAGAATAAGGGGGGGATGACCGTATTGTGGGCTTTAATCGACCTACGGGAGTGGACGTGGTGTCACTGTATGCGGATGACCCCCTATTATACCTAGGTGACACGCAAGGCTCCCTGACAGCAACCATGAACCTAATTAATGACTTTGGGGCTTTGTCTGGCTTTTCTATAAATTGGAATAAGTCGGTATTACTGCCCCTGGATCCTTTACCGGCCCCCCTCCCTGACTTTGCAGCTATGATTCAGATAGTGCCCACTTTTAGATATCTGGGGGTGCAGGTCTCCCGGGAGGTCTCCCAATATGTCCCTCTAAATCTGGTGCCTTTGCTGGCTAAATTTAGGGAAAAGTGCAAGGCTTGGTGTAAACTGCCACTATCTGTGGTGGGGGGGGCTAATCTTATAAAAATGGTATGGGCTCCCCAGTTATTATACATCTGCCATAATTCCCCGTTGTGGATCCCTAAGCACTGGTTTGATAAAATAGACTCCCAGTTCCAGGAGTTAATCTGGCGTAAAAAAACTGCCAAAATTAGTCTGAGGACATTGCAATATGGTAAGGAGGCGGGGGGCATGCCAGGGCCTATTTTTTAGCTTCCCAATTGCAGCAGCTCGGTGGGTGGGGCCTGGAAGACCCACTGGACCCCATTCGGAGGTTATTAGACTCCCTGGTTAACCGCCGTATAGCCGTCCCCTATCTACCTAGGGGGTCGCCAACTGTAGTCCTATTGAACACACTCTGGAAGTATGTTAAGCGGTTGTTGAAGATACAGGGTTTTTTCTCTTACTCCTATTTGGGATAATGCTCATTATCACCAGTTACTGAAGCTCAAGGGTTTCCACGGCTGGAGGGTGAAAGACATAGAATATCTGACCCAACTGTACAATGGCCCGGTTCTCAAGTCCTTTTTAGAGTTACAAGGGGAGTTTGCAATACCACGCAATGACTTCTTTAGGTATCTCCAATTGCGGCATGCTTTGCAGATCCAGTCCAGGGCCACACCGCTTAGCCTGACAGATCATGCTGTTGTGCAATCAATCATAATAACAGATAGTAAAAAGGGTATGATCTCAAGGGGGTATGCCATTATCCTTGGTGCGCTTCAGGACTCGACCATGTTGCCAAGTAGGCGTAATTGGAATAAGATCTGGGACCGATGGATGGAGAGACTTGGGATCTTTGCCTTGCCTCTGCCCCCCTGATCTCAGTGTCGGCCTCCCAAAAACTTTTGCATCTTTATTTGTTACATAGAGCTTATAGGACGCCGGCCAAATTGTATGGTTGGGGCCTGCGGGACTCTCCTTTGTGCCCTAAATGTAAAAGAGACCATGGAGATCTTCTCCATATGTTCTGGAGGTGTCCCAAATTGGTTCGATACTGGACTGGGATTCTGGAGACTATTACTCAGGTATTCCGAGTTACGGTTCCCACAAATCCTGTGATCTGCCTGCTGGGAGCCCTGGACGAAGGAACCCTAACCCCAGCCGTGCACACGGCAATACTCCGGTTGCTTTATGTAGCCCGGAAATTGATAGCCCAACTATGGATCACGCCCAGGGTACCCAGCAGGCAACAGTGGATTGATCAGGTTAATAAAATGCTGATACGTGAGAAGCTGACATACCAACATAGGAACGCTCCCCAAAAATTCTATAACCTTTGGCAAGACTGGCTCGACTTCCCAGGCCTGGCGCCGCACCAGTTGATTCAAAATAGGTTGCTACAGGGTTGACCCGACCTCAATCTTCACCATGAGATGTATACTACCTGTTTCGAGCTTCAGTACACAGTTGTTTGGGGCATGATGATGAACAATGCTAGTGTAAGGGCTGCATGCACGCTTCTACTCCCGTATGCTACGACTCTCAGGGGTTTCTGACTCTCTCTACCCCCCCCCCCCCCCATACTGTTTTTTTCTTCCCTTTTTAAAAAATAAATAAATAAATAAAAACATGAAAACAAACGGAAAGCTTTTCCTTCTCTCTTTTCTGCAAGGATGTCCTGTTTAAATGACTACTTTCCTTATTTTGTCTGTGTTACCAATGCCTCTGTTACACTTGGTCAAGATAACTGTACCCCTTTGCTTTATTCTCTATGTGGAGATTTTGTATGTTATCCAGGTTCAATACTATGTACATTGGTGCGCTGCATGGTCAATGTTACAGATGTCTTGTATTATTATGGTTTCTAATAAAAACTTTTCTGATTTAAAAAATAAACAAGTGCAATTTTTTACTGTACTTCTGTCTCGGTCTGGGTTCATTGTTTCTGACACCCATGCACTCTGTTACTTCCCCCTGATCACTGTAGCTTGTATTTCTTCCTACTGACCTCTGCATTTTGTACTATTGACCACCTGCACTCTGCTACTTGCTCCTGATCTCTGCACCTTGTATTACATACTCAAACAGTGCTGCTCTATAAATCAAAAGCCATCAATAATGATAAAAGTGTAGCTAAAAATGGTAATCAATAAACATATATTGCTGAAAGTTCATAATAGTATCTGTGACTGATTGAAGTGAATTCAAAAAATAAATAAATCAATGGTGCAAAAATCCAAAAGTTCTTGTGCTTTCTTCCACTAGTATCACAGGCTGCTCACCTCACATCTTATCCAGCAGACTAGGTCCGATGGACTTTCAACAGACTATCCAAATGAATGGACTTCACACACACATAATCACACCAAAGTCTGACGGATTTGAAAGTGATGACGTACGACCAGACTAGGATAAGGAAGTTCATAGCCAATAGCTGCCCTAGCATCGTTTTTTGTCCATCGGACTAGCATACAGATAAGCGGATTTCTCCATAGGAACTGGGTCCAGTGGAAATATTTGAAATGTTCCGTTTCTAAAGTCCGTCAGATTTTTGGACAGCAAAGGTCCGATGGAGCCCACACACGATCGAATTGTCCGACGGATTCATGCTGTCGAAAAAGTCCGGTCGTGTGTACGCGGCATGAGTCAAATCAACAGTGTTCCCCTCTGGGGATAGTAGAGAAGGCTGGCGTGGTGCTGATAATCACTTTCCTCCTTTACATCGCTTATTACCATGGGATAAAAACCCCGATCATCTCACCAGATATGATGGATATGCAAAAGAAGGAAGGCAGAATCTAGTGCTCCGTTTAAAATGCTTAATTATGTATAAAAAAAAATGGTAAGGTATAAACGCACAAAGATGGCGCTGTAAGCCGTGCAAGCTGAAAACACATTTCAGACACAATAGGTCTCAAGATGGCCGTGATGTAACGTCAATATGTAGGCTCCGTCCCCTATTAGGATTTGGATTTTTGCTCCATTGATTTTTTTAATTCACTTCAGTCACATATACTAAATATGAACTTTTAGCAATATATGTTTATTGATTACCATTTTTAGCTACACTTTTATCATTATTGATGGTTTGATTTATAGCACAGCACTGTTTATTGATTATTTGCACCTTTTAAGTGAAGTGAGAATACTTGTTAGTGATAGTAGCTATTATTTAAAAAAAAAATGTTTATACTACTTTATTTCACAAGATTGAGCAGATTGATATTCACTTTATACATTGTATTACATACTATTGACCCCTGCACTCTGTATTACCTCCTACTGACCCCTGCACATTGTATTACATACTACTGAGTAGAATTGGGCAAACAGTTCCAGCTTAACAAAAGTCCGGACTGAGCATCGGCTGTTCAGCGAACACCCAAATTTGCAGGGCGGTCGGCAGGATGTTGGCCTACCTAGTGCCCCACAATGCACTGCGCACTGGTTTCTAAGCACATTGAATAGCTGGTTGTCAAGAAGTGGGCCGGGAAGCTGGCCTCTGTACCCTTAACAATAGATGAGTTATGTGTGGGCGCCCCCCTCCACTTCTGAACCATACCAGGCCACATGCCCATAACAATTGGGGTGCTTGTGCATGTTAATGGGGACATGGGCCTCTTCCTGTCAACCTTGGGTGGTGATTGTGGGGATCTGCAGGCAGGGGGGCTTAGAATCTAGAAGCCCCCTTTGCAAGGGGGATCCCGGTCCCCCCCATGTGAATGAGTATGGGGTACCCATTCACCAAAAAAAAGTCAAAAATAAAGGCAGGGGCAGCTTTTGACAATTCATTTATTCAAAAAAATAAAACAAAAATGTACCCCGATGTAGACCCACCATCAATTATGATGCCCACTGCACTGCCAAATCCCAAAAAAGATAACGCTCCACCCGTGCCAAAGGCTAACTGCCAAATACCTGCTGTGCCATTTGACAGTTCTTAAATAGGTAAGGGGCAGGGTCCCCTGGTGATGTCACCTGGTGGCACCACCCCCTAGTGATGTCACTGACCCAGCATCCACTGGTCAATGATGCCCCTGCCCCTTACCTATTTAAAAACTGCCAAACAGCAGAGCAGGCATTGGGCATTTAGCCTACTTTGTGGGCAGAGCGTTTTTTTTTTTTTCAGGATCTAAATTGGGGGACATTGTTTTTTATTCTTTGATAAAGGAATCATCAAAAACTGGCTCCTGTGTTTATTTTTGGCAAATGGGCAGTGGTACACCATACTCATTCACATTGCCCACAGCCCAGGGTTGTCAGGAAGAGGCCCTTGTCCAGCCCGGCTCTGTGAAACAACGTACCTGTAAATTCACGTCTCCTGGGTCCAGGGCAGGCCGGCCACCCGTGATTGTTCAGAGGAGAAACAGAATGGCGGTCTGTCTGTAAACAAGGCAGACCGCCGTTCTGTGAAGGAGCAAAATGGAGATCTTGTGTTTCTGCTAAGAAACACAGATCACTGTTTTCCTCCAGTCACAGTTAGAAAGCACTCTTCCCTAGGAGCATGCTTAACGCTTTGATCTCCCTTGATATTAAAGCGGAGGTCCACCCTAAAATGGACCTTCCGCTCATCGGAAATCCTCCCCCCCTCCGGCGCCACAATTGGCACCTTTCAGGGGGGAGGGGGGTGCAGTTACCTGGATAATCCAGGTAACTGCACCCACTTCCGGGATAGCTCTCTGCAGAAAGGGGCGTAGATTACACCCCTTTCAGCAAGTGCCCACCCCCTTCCGCAAGTGCCCCGCTGCCTGCTGGGAAACACACAGATCCCAGAGGCAGCGGGGACCGTCCTTATTGCGCAGAGCAACTCGTGCATGCGCAGTAGGGAACCGGGAAATGAAGCCGAAAGGCTCCATTTCCTGATTCCCATACCCAAGATGGCGGCGGCAGCACCCGAGTGACGATCTACAGATCGGCTTCGGGTGCCGACATCGCGGGCGCGCTGGACAGGTAAGTGTCACTATTTTAAAAGTCAGCAGCTGCAGTATTTGTAGCTGCTGGCTTTTAAAAAAAAAAAAAAACGCGGAGTCCTGGTGGACTCCTGCTTTAACCCCTTCCCTGCCACTGTCGTTTATACAGTGACAGTGCATTTTTGTAGCACTGATCACTGTATTGGTGTCACTGGTCCCGAAAATGTGTCACTTAGTGTCAGATTCGTCTGCTGTAATGCCGCAGTCCCGCTAAAAATCGATATATGCTTATTGGGATTTTTTTTACCAAAAATATGTAGCAGAATGCATTTTGGCCAAAGTTGGTGAAGAAATTAGATTTTTAAAAAATTTTATTGGATATGTTTTATAGCAGAAAGTAAAAAATTGTCGGCTTTTTTGTTTATAGCGCAAAAAATAAAAACCGCAGAGGTGATCAAATACCACCAAAAGGAAGCTCTATTTGTGGGAAAAAAAGGACATCATTTTTGTTTGTGTACAGCATCGCACGACCGCTCAATTGTCAGTTAAAGCAACGCGGGGCCGTATTGCAAAAAATGCTCTGGCAAGGAAGGGGGTAAAACCCGAAGGGCCTGGCATGGATTGGGGGGTGACCCCATGCCTTTTTTTAACATTTTTTAAATGTAAATGTCATTTTTTCCTTTATGAATGTCAGTTTTGCTGCAGCAGGTTCTATACATGATACAGTTAAGAAAGGGTGGGGGGGAGTAGGTGGGACTTTAAACGAGACAGTGACTGGGTAGTGTCATATGTCCCCATCCCTGGTACAATGCAAAAAAAGAGGGGAAGCTTGGGACTTTAAATAAAGCACACATCTATGGGTTGATAAAAAAAATCTAGATATAATATCATGTTTATTGGTGCATATACACATGTTGAGTCATATTAAAATCCGACAGAAAAGGTCCGATCGGTCTATATTGTCTGAAAATCCGATCATGTGTGGGCTCTATCTGACTTTTTCCGTCGGAAATTCCTAAGGAAAAAATTTGAGAGCAGGATCTAAAATTTTCAGACAAAAATCCGATCAGACTTTTCCCGATCATTTGTAGAGAATTCCGATGGACAAAGTGCCACGCATGCTCAGATAAAATTACGAGACCAAAGCGATTGGCTACTAGCCTCTACATAGTCCTGTCATATGCAACGAACGGCACCACTTTCCGAACAATCGGATTTTCCGACAACTTTTTCAGACCGTGTGTATGTAACACCAGTTTCGGACAAAATCTGTTGGAAAAAATCAGACAGATTTTGTGGTCGGAATGTCCAACCATGTGTACAAAGCATAAGTGTTATAAAAATGTCCATAATGTATCATGATTGTAAAAGTAAGTATGATTAGATGGTAGTTATAGCGTAGCATCGCAAAAAGGCTCTACGCGTTTCGTGGGTTCGTTCCACTTATCAGGAGCCGATGCAGGGTACATATACTTGTATCTGCAAAGAAGTGCATATATATGTAATCTGGTATTTGATACAAAGAGAGGGGAAGTCAGCTATAGGTTTCAAATGGGGTGCTGAGAGCCAAAAACATAATGGGGGACTCAATCTACGGAAGCTGTGGCAGTGCCCAGAAGCATAAAGACAACACAAGCAGGAATGAATAGACTACCATGGGAGTGGGGTCTCTATTGGAAATCAAAAGTGATACAGTGTGTGTCTGCAAATTCTCCCACAGTGCCATCTAGAGTCTGTGACAGGAAAATCTGTAACCACAGGTTCTGGCTGCTATATTGGCAAAATCTGCCTACTTTTTTATGACTGCTGTTACCCAACAGTAGGGTTGGGATGACCTTTGCTCTCCATCGGTGTTAATTGTGTTGACTAAATACAACTGAAACAATTGAGATAACTAAAATACAACTAAAACTAAAATTACATTTTAGTCAAAAGACTAAAATACGAATAAAACGTCATTTTAGTCAAAAGTGTATTGCCCCGTACACACGATTGGAATTCTCGTTGGAAAAAGCTCTGATGGTTTTCCCAACGGAATTCCGACAAAATTCGGCTCAAGCTGTCTTGCCTACACACGGTCACAACAAATTCCGATCATTTATAACGCGGTGGCTGTAGAACACGCATGACGGGACTAGAAAAAGGAAGTTCAATAGCCAGTAGCCAATAGCTTCTGTCTCGTAGTTGAATCTGAGCATGCATGATTTTTGGCATGTCGGAATTGCATACACATGATCGGAATTTCCGATAGAAAGTTTTTCGGTCAATTTCGAAATTGCATACACACGATCGGAATTTTCCGCCAATTTTTGGTTGGCGGAAATTCGGACAGCTAAATTCGGATGGAGTATACACACGGTTGCATTTTCCGATGAAAAGCTCTCATCTGTCTTTTTCTGGCCGGAATTCCAATCGTGTGTACTAAATTTAGTGCATATGACTGAAATTAAATTGAAATTTGACGTCAAAATTAACTTTGTAGTACATGTTCAAACCTTAATACCAAAAATAAAATGATATTAGATTTTTCACTCCGGCAGTATATATTATATAATGCCGTGTACACACGATCTAATTTAAGTCTGCCGGACCACAGTACGCCGGACAATTCGATCATGTGTGGGCTCCAGCGGACTTTTTCATAGTAAAAGTCCGGCGGACTTAGAAAGTAGTTTTGACTCAAAATATGTCCGCCGGACTTGGCTTTCAGCGTACAATCCGTTCATCAGTGTGCTAGTCCGGCGGACTAAGAATGATGCATGCTCTGAAGCAAGTACGAGAAGGAAGCTATTGGCTACTGGCTATTGAACTTCCTTTTTCTAGTCCCGTTGTATGTGCTGTACGTAATCGCGTTAGCAATCGCCGGACTTTCGGAGTGTCCGTGTGTGGCCAAGTCCGTTCGTTATAAAGTGGATTGTTTGCTGGATTGTTTGCCAGACCAAGTCCGCCGGACAATTCGATCGTGTGTTCGCAGAATAATAGACATGTGCACACTGAAATATTTTGTTTCGGAATTTCGTTTTCGTCCAAAAAATAAATTTATTTAGTTACTCCATAAATTTGTTTTTATTTATTTTGTTTTGTTAAAAAATGCATACATCTGAAAATCCGAAATAATTAAGGTCAAATCTGTCATTGAAGGCTTATGGTGTCTGTCGAATGTTGTAAGAAGATTCCACAGAGCAGTTAAACTGTACGACGCCGCAATCGTACATTTCCGGTCGAATATTCCGCCTACAAGCTAAAGTAGAATTCTAATGTTGTATGACACTAGTAATAATTATTTTTATTAATTATTATTACTAGTCAACCAACATTAGAATTGTTCTATAGCCTATGGGCGGAGGATTTGACCATAAATGTCCACTCGCGGCGACTGCTTCGTTGAATCCTTATGTGGAATCTTTTCTCTGTATGTCAAATCTTTTCTCTCTATGTAGAATAATCTTGAACTAATAGAGCTAAGGCACATTCAACCACAGGTTCGATGGACACAGATCGCTATTGTCAGCGTCATGTCGAATCTCCTATCTAAATCGAACTGTTGTCACAACAAAAATGAAAATAAAGCATTTGTTTATGTCGGATCTTTTGGTTTTCGGATTCTGCACGTTGATAAGGAAAATATCCAAAATTCTGACAAATGCATTCAGACGAAAACTATTGCACATGTCTATTACATAATACATTTTGGAAATTGTGGATAAATGCTTAAATAATGCATTCGAAATGTAACTACATCCATTAAATTTTTTACGACTAAAATGAGTTGTACTGTAGATTTTAATCGACTAAAATGTAGGACATTTTAGTCGACTAAAATGTACTGGAGATTTAATTGACTAAATATGACTAAAACTAAAACAATTTCAGAAGACTAAAATGGGACTAAAGCTAAAATGGCATTTTAGTCATAAGACTAAAACTAAATTGAAATTTGCTGCCAAAATTACCACTGTTCTCCATGTGAAAAAAACTTAAAGCAGTTGTAAACCGCTGGTGGTAGAAAAAAAAGTGATTGGGCATGTTGGAAATGTTTTGAAATACTAACAAATTTCTAACCAATGATGGGAGAATCGTGTGAGAAATATAATTGAAAAAGAAATGCACATGAGCTCTGACCTGGAAAGGAGATTCCCGAATAGTGATGGACGAACTTCCGACGGGACGTTTCGCGTACGCGAAACGCAAACGTGGCCGATAGTTCGCGAACCGTAATGTTCGCGGCGGGCCCCATTGACTTCAATGGGAGGCGAACTTTACAAACCTACAGGTCAAATTTGCAGCCATAAAAAAATTACTAGCTGTGCACACATAGTCCTACCACATGGCCAATGACATATTTTTGGTTGGCGGATGCACATGTATAAGGTGAATCTGGGATCGACAACTACAAGCATTCTTTTTTTATATGTGAAATTCTGACAATTCAGGACTCAGGAGCGCAAGAAGGCAATGGAGGAGAGGGAAGGTCAGGATAGGCTAAGAAGAGGGTGCAGGAGATGATCACCAGCACCGTGATATAGAGCACTGACACCTGCACCGTGATAGAGTGATCTGACACCAGCACCGTGATAGAGAGCACTGACATCAGCACCGTGACATAAAACACTGACATCAGCACCATGATATACAGCACTGACACCTGCACCGTGATAGAGTGATCTGACACCAGCACCATGATAGAGAGCACTGACATCAGCAGCGTGACATAAAGCACTGACACCAGCACAGTGATATACAGCACTGACACCTGCACCTTGATAGAGTGATCTGACACCAGCACCGTGATAGAGAGCACTGACATCAGCAGCGTGACATAAAGCACTGACACCAGCACCGTGATATACAGTACTGACACCTGCACCGTGATAGAGTGATCTGACACCAGCACCATGATAGAGAGCACTGACATCAACAGCGCGACATAAAGCACTAACACCAGCACCGTGATATACAGCACTGACACCTGCACCGTAAGCAGCCCCAGGAGGATGTCAGCATAGCACAGGGATGGTGGGAGCCCCTCATAATGAGCATAGCACAGGGATGGTGGGAACCCCTCATAATGAGCATAGCACAGGGATGGTGGGAGCCCCTCATAATATGTACAGCAGAGGTACAGCCCCAGGAGGAAGTCAGCACAGCACAGGGATGGTGGGAGCCCCTCATAATAAGCAGCCCCAGGAGGAAGTCAGCACAGCACAGGGATGGTGGGAGCCCCCAATAATAAGCAGCCCCAGGAGAAATATTACACTGTTCAACCTCTTCAAACAGGAGGGTACGGGCATATAGTACAGTGTGATTTTTTTGTACAAGGAAGTGAGCCAAATGAAGAAAGAAGGTCTGTGTGCTCAATTAAAAAAATGGTTTATAGACATATACATGGTCTACTGGTCACATGTGTTGAATTCCTCCGAGATCCATGCCTCATTCATTTTTAGAAATGTGAGGTAGTTAACACTGTCGTGAGGTAGGCGAGTACGCTTATCGGTCACGATCCCCCCTGCTGCGCTGAACGTCCTTTCGGACAGGACACTGAACGAGGGGCAAGCCAACAGTTCGATTGCAAATTGGGCAAGCTCTGGCCAGAGGTCAAGCCTGCCCACCCAGTAGTCCAGGGGTTCATCACTCCGGCCGTTAACCCGATGTAGTCGGACACCTGACGGTCTAGGCGTTCCCTGATGCTGGATCCGGATGACACCTGTCGATGGGTCGGCTGAAAGAATGACCTCATATCAGAAGTCACCAGCACATCTTCAAACAGGCCTCTTGTTGCAGGCGCTGTTGGATTGGTACCCGCAACTCCTTCTCTGGGAGTGGGAATTGCTCCTCTGCCAGCGCACGAAAAAGAAGAATGCAGCATTTCTCGAAGGAAGGCCTGGAAGTGCTCCATTCTGACAGCCCTCTGTGACGGCGGTAACATTTCCGCCATTTTGTGTTTGTACCAGGGGTCTAAGTACGTTGCCACCCAGTACTGGTCCTTGACCCTTATGCTTTTTATACAGGGGTCCCTATTAAAACACTGGAGCATGAAGGCCCCCATTTGCACTAAACTGGAAGCAGTGTGGTGGCCTGGCTCCTGCTCATAATCCAGGATAATGTCGTCCTCTTCATTCTCCTCTCCCCATCCACGCACAACAACAGGGATCCCAGAAAGGTTTAAAGCATGCTCTTCTTGCTCCTCCTCATCCGCCCCGGCACCATCCTCCTCTGACTCCTCTTCAGACTCCTGTTGTTCACTTGTCTCAGATAGAGTAGCCCCCCCTGGGAATTCATCCAGCATTGCAGTTTCCTCATCTTCCCGCTCCTGCTCCTCCACAGCTTGATCAATGACACGATGCAATGCACGCTCCATAAAGAAGGCATAAGGTACCATGTCACTGATGGTGCCATGGCTGCGACTGAGCAGTTTGGTGATCTCCTCAAATGGCCGCAGAAGTCTGCATGCGTCGCGCATGAGCAGCCACTGGCGCGGTGAAAAAAAAAACAGCTCCCCAGAACCTGTTCTGCCGCAGAGTTCATACAGGTAGCGTTAACTGCACGTTTCTGCTGGAGCAGCCTATCAAGCATATAGAAGGATGAGTTCCATCGCGTCTGGCAATCGCAAATAAGATATCTGACCGGCAGATTGTGTCACCGCTGAATGTCAGCAAGGCGAGCCATGGCCGTGTAAGATCTTCTGAAATGGGCAGAGATTTTCCTTGCCTGCCGCAAGATGTCCTGGACCCCAGGGTATTTGACAACGAACCGCTGCATGACCAAGTTTAAGACGTGTGCCATGCATGGCACGTGCGTCATTTTGCCCTGTTTCAATGCGCTAAGCAGATTGGCACCGTTGTCACACACCACTTTACCAACTGTCAAATTGAGCGGTGTTAGCCACTGATCTGCCTGTGAACGCAAAGCTGAAAGGAGTGCCGGGCCAGTGTGGCTCTTGGCTTCCAGGCACAACAGACGCAGCACGGCATGGCAACGTCTCACCTGGCATGTCGAATAGCTTCTACGGAGCTTGGGCGGCGCAGCGGAAGAGACGCTAGCAGCGGAAAAGGAGGAGTCAGCCAAGGAGGAGAGGGAGGAGGATGGAGTAGGAGAAGAAGGAGAAGAAGAAGAGCCAGGCCTGCATGCAATCCGTGGCGGTAAAACCAAATCTACATGGGTGCCACGGGTTACATGCTTGACGGCCGTCAGAAGGTTCACCCAGTGGGCAGTAAAAGTGATATACCTTCCCTGCCCGTGTTTGCTAGACCACATGTCTGTGGTCAGATGTATCTTGGCACCGACACTGTGTGCCAGAGATACATTCACTTGCCGCTGAACATGGCCATATAGCTCTGGGATGCCCTTCTGTGAGAAATACTTCCTTCCTGGGACCTTCCATTGTGGTGTTCCAATGGCCACAAATTTTCGAAAGGTCTCTGAGTCCACCAGTTCATATGGCAGTAGTTGGCGGGCTATGAGTTCTGACAAGCCAGCCGTCAACCGTTGGGCAAGAGGGTTATCCGGCGTCATCGTTTTTTTATGCTCGAACATTAGGCCCACGGAAGACTGCCTTTTTGCAGAAAAACGTGAGCTTGGCGTGATGGAAGGTGGAGTGGAGGACAATTGTGAGGAGAGAGGAGAAGGAGAAGTAGAAGAAGAGGCTGGATGGTGAGAGCCTGGAGTGTGGCTTTGTGTGTTCCGTTGCTCCCACTGGGCTCGGTGATTGCAGCTCATGTGCCTTCTTAAGGCGGTTGTCCCTAGGTGAGTGTTGGGCTTACCGCGACTAATGCGTTGACTGCAAAGATTGCAGATGGCAACACTATTGTCAGCAGCGGACACGTTAAAAAAAGCCCACACTGCGGAGCCATGTGCCGTCGGCCTGGGAGCGCCAGATGTGACCGTACATGGTCAATGACTCGCTCCTGATACATTAGCAGTCTGCTTTGTCCCTCCTGTGCAATGTAAGTTATTCCTGCTTCTCCTCCCTATCTGATGGTCCATATCTCCCTCTGAACTCCCCTCCTCTTCCTCTCTTGTGGGCACCCACGTGACATCACTAGACACGTCATCATCGACGTCACCTTCCCCACCGCTATAATTAGAGATCTCGGAGTAGGCAGCAACACCGGGGACCAACCTCCTCCTTGGGCTGATCTGAGTACTGTCGTCAGACTGCTGAGTGGCGGTTCTTGCTACCTCCTCTTCCTGATCCAATGCCAAGAGTGGCTGCGCATCAGAAATGTCTTGATATGGAGCGGAAAATAATTCCTGTGACTCAAGCAGAAGGTATGTGGTGGTGGTGGTGGTGTTGTTGGTGGTAGTGTCTTTGGGGGTGCACATAGCAGAGAGTGAAGAAGAGGGTGCAGATCGAGAGGATGAGGAGGGTGCAGAAGAGTAAGGCTGAGTGAGCCCCTCAACCAATTCTGGTGCTTCCTTTGACGTAATCGCACGCACCTTCTGCAATTTCCCACTTTGGCTCAAGCCTGTTGCTCCTGCCCTACCCCTACCACCCCTGCGTAAGGGCCTGCCTCTTCCTCTGCCTGTCATTTTTTAAATGACCCTGTGACAAAACTCTCTACAGAAGTGCAGTATGTATGTGGAAGAAGGTATATAACACCCTGCTTCAATCTGTTGTTTTTGGGGGCCACTGGTCTATCACACCAGTTACAATACTTTTTTTTGGATTGCGTTTGTCACTCTTTGTAGTATCGCTGCAGAACCGCTCAGCAGTCACAATGCTGCACAGTGGAAATGCACTATACTATGCTTTCTATATGTGCAAGTATTTTATACGTGTATTACACAACTATATACTGCAC
Source organism: Lithobates pipiens (assembly GCF_037356315.1). Taxonomy (NCBI): domain Eukaryota; kingdom Metazoa; phylum Chordata; class Amphibia; order Anura; family Ranidae; genus Lithobates; species Lithobates pipiens. The sequence goes on from NW_027507718.1 coordinate 77,942,567, forward strand.
ACCGAATAGTACACCCTTACCAGTCCTTATAAGGACCTTTGTGGAACTAGTAGGTTGTGATTAGCAGACTGTACCTCAGTCCCTATACTGATAAAGGACTGCTGCAGAATAGGGCAGCAGTCAGCAGTAGTGCACCTCAACCCTATATATTGTGGATCTATACCAGTCCTTAAGGATTAGCAGACTGTACCTCACTCAACCCTATATACTGTAGTATGCTATTCCTTACCAGTCCTTAGAAGGACCTTTGTGGAACTAGTAGGTTGTGATTAGCAGACTGTACCTCACTCAACCCTATATACTGTAGTACACTATACCTTACCAGTCCTTATAAGGACCTTTGTGGAACTAGTAGGTTGTGATTAGCAGACTGTACCTCAGTCCCTATACTGATAAAGGACTGCTGCGGAATAGGGCAGCAGTCAGCAGTAGTGCACCTCAACCCTATATATTGTGGACCTATACCAGTCCTTAAGGATTAGCAGACTGTACCTCACTCAACCCTATATACTGTAGTACGCTATACCTTACCAGTTCTCAGAAGGACCTTTGTGGAACTAGTAGGTCGTGATTAGCAGACTGTACCTCAGTCCCTATACTGATAAAGGACTGCTGCAGAATAGGGCAGCAGTCAGCAGTAGTGCACCTCAACCCTATATATTGTGGACCTATACCAGTCCTTAAGGATTAGCAGACTGTACCTCACTCAACCCTATATACTGTAGTAAGCTATACCTTACCAGTCCTTAGAAGGACCTTTGTGGAACTAGTAGGTTGTGATTAGCAGACTGTACCTCAGTCCCTATACTCATAAAGGACTGCTGCAGAATAGGGCAGCAGTCAGCAGTAGTGCACCTCAACCCTATATATTGTGGACCTATACCAGTCTTTAAGGATTAGCAGACTGCACCTCACTCAACCCTATATACTGTAGAACGCTATACCTTACCATTCCTTAGAAGGACCTTTGTGGAACTAGTAGGTTGTGATTAGCAGACTGTACCTCAGTCCCTATACTGATAAAGGACTACTGCAGCAGAAGGGCAGCAGTCAAGTATAATATTCTTTCTATATTTGGAAGAAAGAATATTATACATGTACAACCCTATTACCATACCAGTCCTGAAAAGGACCTTTGTGGACCTAATAGTAACAGCTAATAATTAAACTGACTGTCCCTCACTGCTACACACAGCTTCCTGTCTGTCCCTATTTAAACTGACAGAACACAGGCTGCTGCAACAATAACTTGAATAGCACTGCACTCAAAACTATATCCTGTACTACTACACCATACCAGTCCTGAAAAGGACTTTTGTGGACCTAATAGTAACAGCTAATGATTAAACTGACTGTCCCTCTCTGCAACACACAGCGTCCTGTCTGTCCCTCTCTCAGCACTGACAAAAGACAATCTGCTGCAACAATGACTTGAATAGCAGTGCCTCAAACCTATATCCTGAACTACATCTACACCATACCAGTCCTTAAAAGGACTTTTGTGGACCTAATAGCTAGCGATTTGGGTCACTGCAGTCTCTCCCTGCTCCACACAGCAACCTCTCCCTATAGTGACAGTAGAAAGAATGTAAAATGGCCGCCGGATCGGGTCTATTTATAAGTTAGGGGGAATGTCCAAGTGTCCATGTGCTGTAATGTCTCAATTGGCTGTCCTGTACCACATGATGGATGTGTCATCATAGGTCAAAGTTCTTTTACACAGTAAATACGTAAGTCCACCGGGCGAACAGCGGCAATAGTGCGCCGATCGGGCGGACCGCAAACAGCCGAAATTCACCGCGAACCGACCGCCGGGCGAACCGTTCGGCCATCCCTATTCCTGAACACAAATTTTCTTTTCAATGAGGTGAAATTGAAGGCTAGGTTAGTTGAATTTCAAATTCAATGGTGGCACCATCAGATTACAATACGCACATATTTTCAATTTTGGAATAACAAATTGTTCGGAATTCGACCCATCTATGGCCTGCATTAGGCTTTAAATCAAAATCTACAGAAAATTAGTAAGCAAGTAAATGTTTTTTTAACCACTTGCCGACCGCCTCACGCAATCAATATACACTTTTTTTTACCAAAAATATGTAGAAGAATATATATCGGCCTAAACTGTGGAAGAAATTTGTTTTTTTTATATATTTTTTTGGAGATATTTAATATAGCAAAAAGTAAAAAATATATATATATATATCTTTTTTTTAATTATCAGTCTTTTTTTGTTATAGCTCAAAAAATTAAAACTTCAGACGTGATCAAATACCACCAAACGAAAGCTCTATTTGTGGGGGAAAAAAAGACATACATGTCGCACGACTGCACAATTGACAGCTAAAGTGAGGCAGTGCTGAATTGCAAAAAATGCTCTGGTCAGGAAGGGGGTAAATCCTTCTGGGGCTGAAGCGGTTCATTTATTTTTTTTGTAATTTAAATTAAACCACATTATAATTACACAACATATCTTGCTTTGCTTTTCTTCCTTGTCAAAGACTATATTTATTAACTTACAATAACTAATATTGCAAACTGATTTTGTTTGCCATCAGTGAATTCAACTCATTACACTTTTGACCCTGACCCCAAGTGACATCTCTAGTCATTCCACCAGTTATTTAGATATAAATCTATTTTCAATTTTAGTTGTAAGGAAATAGATGGAAATTAAGATAGTAACAGCATTTTAAGGATTTAGAAATTGCAGTTAAATCTTTCAATACATAAATATGCAGTCTTTAGTTGTCCTGTATCGACCCTCTCTATGTAATTTAGGCATAGGAAGTTACACATTTTATATACACCAGCGTCATATTCTATTTCTTTCAAGTCTCGGTAAATCACAAGAATAGATAGAATGCGGCTAAATTATTAAATGCCATGACTAATACAGCAATTGATGATGCATCACTGCTAAAGAAATATTCACAAACTGAGTATTAATATTAAAAATCTTGGCTGCTTCTGAATTGTCAACCAAAGGTTTACTAGGGAGATCACACTGAATATTGGATATTGAGGAGTAAGCAAATCATCAGCGATGATTATATCATTTTTTATGATTTTTTTTTTTTCAAATGGGAAATTTGAATATTTGCTTTTCTTAATGCAATTTTTAAAGTGTCAGTGACTGATTCACTTATTTATTTTGATTAACCTTTAGTGACAGATGTTTAGCAGTATTAATCCGAAAAGAAAACATTTATTATATTGCAGCTTTCCAGTTGTTAGATATGATGGCTGCATTTGTTTCCTTTTAGGCGTTTTTTTCTATTTTCATCTAGTAATCCAGCCAGCAAGTCTGTTTTTCAAAACCACTAGCTCTCCAGCAGAATTGATCAGTTTACATGACAAACCACTTTAACCCTGGCAGGGGTAATTAAAATGATCAGCTTTTATTTATTCATGCAAAACCTTTATCCCCAAAAAAACTGCTGTAACTGTTTATAAAGTGTGAGCTGGGGTTTGGCTTCAGTTTGCTAGTGTATCTAAATCTGCTAATACATTTAGCACTAGCCTCCCCCCAGACTGACAATGCTGCTGTCTACTGTGCCTCATGGACTTAGTCCTCCAGAGTTGTGTCTCACTAATACAGGAGGCGTGTTAGGCCGCGTACACACGCGGGGACTGTCTGCCGAAACTAAGTTCGTCAAACAGTCCGCTCAAACTTTTGAATGAACGAACACGCCCACACACGGCACTTTTTGAGCGGACAAATATGGCAAACTTTGTTCGTCGTACTAAGTCCGCGCAACTTTTGAAATGAACGGACTCGCCCACACACGAGGCAACAGTTCGCTCATTTCGAGCGCGTGTGCAGGTAGGTGGGGCCCGCGACGGAGACGTTGCGGGCTCCGCCGCCTGGAATGTACTTAAAGGGGAACCCCAACGCCGAAAAAAAATCGGTGTGGGGGTCCCCCCAAAGTCCACAACAGACCCTTGTCCGAGCACGCTACCCGGCCGGCCAGGAAAGGGGGGCGAGCGAGCGCGCCCCCCTCCCGAGCCGTACCAGGCCGCGTGCCCTCAACATGGGGGGTGCCTTGGGGAAGGGGGGGCCGCGCGGCCCCCCCACCCCAAAGCACCTTGTCCCCATGTTGATGAGGACAAGGGCCTCTTCCCGACAACCCTGGCCGTTGGTTGTCGGGGTCTGCGGGCGGGGGGCTTATCGGAATCCGGGAGCCCCCTTTAATAAGGGGGCCCCCGGATACCGGCCCCCCCACCCTATGTGAATGAGTATGGGGTACAATGTACCCCTACCCATTCACCTGTAAAATAAAAGTACCCAAAAAAAAACACAACACACGAGATAAAATATTTTATTGCACAGCTCCGGGGGTCTTCCGTCTTCGGGGGTCTTCTCGCCGGACTCCTCCGCTATCTTCTTGTAGCTCTTTTGCTAGCGGAGGAGTCCGGCTTTCTTCCTCGCCGCCGGCCTCTTCTCCCGACTTCGGGGGTCTTGTCCCCCTCTTCGGTTCTTCTGCCGGTCCACCGCGCCTTCTTATAGCTCTTTTGCAGGCGGTGGCCCGGTCTTCTGTCGCCGCTGTCGCCTTCCGGTCACCTTCCGTTCTTCTTCTTGTTCTTCTTCTTCTTCTTCTTCTCCAGGAGATGTTGACACGTCGCTCTCTCCGGCCGGAATGCCAGAGCCGCGCTGTGCGGCCACTTATATAGTGACAATGGGGCGGTGTCACATGGTATATGTCACATGGGTTGGTCACATGGGTTGATGTCACATGGGGACTATGACATCGTAAGGGGGCGGGGTCACCATGTGACCAACCCATGTGACATATACCATGTGACACCGCCCCATTGTCACTATATAAGTGGCCGCACAGCGCGGCTCTGGCATTCCGGCCGGAGAGAGCGACGTGTCAACATCTCCTGGAGAAGAAGAAGAAGAAGAACAAGAACAAGAAGAAGAACGGAAGGCGACCGGAAGGCGACAGCGGCGACAGAAGACCGGGCCACCGCCTGCAAAAGAGCTATAAGAAGGCGCGGTGGCCCGGCAGAAGAACCGAAGAGGGGGACAAGACCCCCGAAGTCGGGAGAAGAGGCCGGCGGCGGGGAGGAAGAAAGCCGGACTCCTCCGCTAGCAAAAGAGCTACAAGAAGATAGCGGAGGAGTCCGGCGAGAAGACCCCCGAAGACGGAAGACCCCCGGAGCTGTGCAATAAAATATTTTATCTCGTGTGTTGTGTTTTTTTTTTGGGTACTTTTATTTTACAGGTGAATGGGTAGGGGTACATTGTACCCCATACTCATTCACATAGGGTGGGGGGCCGGTATCCGGGGGCCCCCTTATTAAAGGGGGCTCCCGGATTCCGATAAGCCCCCCGCCCGCAGACCCCGACAACCAACGGCCAGGGTTGTCGGGAAGAGGCCCTTGTCCTCATCAACATGGGGACAAGGTGCTTTGGGGTGGGGGGGCCGCGCGGCCCCCCCTTCCCCAATGCACCCCCCATGTTGAGGGCACGCGGCCTGGTACGGCTCGGGAGGGGGGCGCGCTCGCTCGCCCCCCTTTCCTGGCCGGCCGGGTAGCGTGCTCGGACAAGGGTCTGTTGTGGACTTTGGGGGGACCCCCACGCCGATTTTTTTCGGCGTTGGGGTTCCCCTTTAAGTCCATACCAGGTGGCGGGGCCCGCGACGTCTCCTTCGCGGGCCCCGCCTACCTGCACACGCGCTCGAAATGAGCAGACTTTCCTCCGAGCGGGAACAGTTTGCTCATTTCGAAAGTGGCCTACACACGGGCGGACTGTCCGCTCAAACCAAGTTTCAGCGGACAGTTTTTCGGAATTTCCGAAAAACTTTGTTCGTCAAACTGTCCGCTGAAACTGTCCGCTGAAGCCCCACACACGAGCAGACTGTCCGCTGAAACACTGTTCAGCGGACAAAGTTGAGCGAACAGTCCGCCCGTGTGTACGCGGCCTTACTGGCCAGATCACCAGGTGAAACCAGAGGGAAAAAGCCTATAAAAACTGATGTGGCCACCACATCTAATGATTGGTAAGCTACAATATAATACATTTTTGGTTTTGGGTGCAATATCACTTTAATCGCTTGCGGACCAGCTTCAGCAGTTTTACTGTGGCAGATTGGCTCCGCTGCATGAAATCACGTTACTGTATGTGATCTCACGAGGCTTGCATAGCAGGCGTGCCCCATGAGCTCCGTGAGTCCGACTGTGGGTCCCGCATCCGCAGGGATACCCGCGATCATCTCACAGAGAGGAAAAATGGGGAAATGCTAATGTAAACAGGCATTTCCCCATTCTTCCTAATGACACTGACACTGATCACCGCTCCCTGTGATCAGGAGCGGTGATCAGTGTGGTGTCACACACAGCCCCCAGTTAGAATCACTCCCTAGGACACACTTAACCCCTGCAGCACCCCCTTCTGATTAACCCCTTCACTGCCAGTCACATTTACACAGTAATCAGTGCATTTTTAATCACACTGATTGCTGTATAAATGTGAATGGTCCCAAAATGGCGCCAATGGTGTCCAATGTGTCTGCTATAATGTCGCAATCATGATAAAAATCGCTGATCGCCACCATTACTAGTTAAAATAAATATTAATAAAAATGCCATAAAACTATCCCCTATTTTGTAGACGCTATACGCAAACCAATTAATAAACGCTTATTACAACTTTTTTTTACCAGAAATATGTAGAAGAATACCTATCGGCCTAAACTGAGGGAAAAAAATGTTTTTTTTATAGATTTTTTGTGGATATTTATTATAGCAAAAAGTAAAAAAAAATTTTTTTTTTTTTTTCAAAATTGTCGCTCTTTTTTTGTTTATAGCACAAAAAAATTTAACCGTAAGAGTGATCAAATACCACCAAAAAAAATCTCTATTTGTGGGGAAAAAAGTTTGTCAATTTTGTTATGGAGCCACGTCGCACAACCGCGCAATTGTCAGTTAAAGCGACACCAAATGCCAAATCGCAAAGAGTGCTCTGGTCTTTGGCCAGCCAAATGCTCTGGGGCTTAAGTGGTTAATGTAAGCTTCAAAAACAAATTTGACCTTTGACCCCTACCTTCCTTAACCTCTTCAGCCCGGAAAGGTTTACCCCCTTTCATGACCAGGCCATTTCTTGTGTTTCAGCGCTGCATTACTTTTACTGACAATTGTGAGGTCATATGATGCTGTATCCAAATAAAATTGATGTCCTTTTTTCCCCACAAATAAAGCTTTCTTTTGGTGGTATTTAATCATCTCTGAAGTTTTTATTATTTGGGCTATAAACAAAAAAGACAGACAATTTTGAAAAAAAAACAATATTTATTCATCAATTTAGGCCAATATGTATTCTGCTACATGTTTTAAAAAATTCCAATAAGCGTATATTAAATGGTCTGTGCAAAAGTTTTAGCTTCTACAAACTATGGGATATATTTATGGATTTTTTTTTTCATTGTTTTTACTAGGAATGGTGGCACTTTTCTGGAGACCAGTGACACCAATGCAGTGATCAGTGCTAAAAAAAATGCACTTTATAAGTAAGGTAGTTGCACGCTACTATACTAAAAAGACTAACATAGGGTTGCTGCTGCTGTCACCTCTGTGCTCCCAAAAAAACAAGATATAAAGTATATAAATGAGACAGCGCTGCATAAATAATAAAACAGAATAAGACAAAATGAAAATCAGAAAATTGTGTACAATATAAGTGCTCTAAAAAATGTCCAATACTAATAAGTGATATTTGTTCCACTGGCATGCAGAAAGATGTGACGTTTTGTCTTGCTTCAAACAACCTCCATATCCAGAGTGCTCCCACCACCACATGCAATACTCGCTCGCCTCCTTGAAAGACCCTGCAAGGGGTAAAAACATGCCTTGCACACCTTTGGGAATAATCCTCACTGGTCCTTAGCAATCTCTGTTGGACTCTCAAAGGATGGGTAGTAATCTATATCAGATGTACATTCCTTCCACTATGCTGCTTCAAACTTGAATAAATGCACTGTTACTGTACTAATGACACTGGCAGGGAAGGGGTTAACATCAGGGGCGATCAAAGGGTTAAATGTGCTCCTAGGGAGTGCTTTCTAACTGTGTGTGGGATGCTTTGACTGGCGGAAGACAGAGATCTATGTTCCTGCTTAGCAGGAACACAAGATCTCCATCCTCCCCTCTCACGAAACGGCAGTCTGCTTTGTTTACATAGGCAGACCACCGTTCTGCCTCTCCTGAGAAGGATCGTGAGGCGTCGGCAAACATCGGGTGGGCGCAGACCCGCTGAATGGCTCCCACTGTGTCCAATCACCAGCGGCGAGCCTCCCAGACCCAGTGCACGAAATCACGTACAGGTACGTAATTTCGCACAGAAGGGCCGCCCTGCCGCAGTATATCTATGTGGGGTGGTTCAGAAGGAGTTAATTCAGCCCACCTGCACCTAATCTAGGAGTTATTTATTTATTTATTTTAATATCTGTAGCTTTCATTAAATAATACCTGGTGATCCCACCTTGAAGGTTCTTGTACAGACCCTTCCTGTTACAGGGTGACAGGGTGTAATGTGCTCTAGGATTCAGATATGGTTCACTGTTGTCATCGCCAGGAAAGACCCTGAAAATGCCGCACAGACATCAGTGAAGTATATGCAAGTGGAAAAGAAAGTGGCTGCAGCATTGAGATGCAACAAAATATAAAAAAGATGAAAGAAAATGTTAATCGAGTATTTTGTTAAATAAAAGAATGAAAATTGTTTGTACTACACAGTGCTTTATCAAACTTTAACCCAACTAAACCCTGCTATACGTTACAGCTAAGGAAGCTTTCATCCTAGCCCCCGTTTACCCGTGCCTTACCTTCAGAGCTCCATGCTGTGGTCGGAGACTCCCGTGCATCATTGCGTTGCGGCCAATCAGTTGGCTGGAGGACGTGAACCTGGAAGGAAGGCCTTCAGTGGTGACATTGCATCGCTGGAGGCTTTGTTCTAAATATGCAATGTATACTAGCACATTTTGCCTTTACCTTGCAGGGTTTAAAAAAAAAAGAAAAAATTGGTGCGATTTACTACCGCTTTAGATCAATGGGTTTAGTTACACCTTAAAGTGGTTGTAAATGCTTGTGTGTGACTTCTACCCTATAGGTAAGCCTAGAATAAGTCTTACCTATAGGTAGTAAAAATATCTCCTAAACATGCGCTGTTTAGGAGATATTTCACTTGTAGTGCGCCAATGTCGCTAATTGGCACATGCGCTATGAAGAAACGGACCCCCGTGCCGTTTCTTTCTCCGCGTGTGCTGTGACTGACAGCTTCCGCACGCATGCGCGGGAGTGACGTCACGCAGCTCTGGCCAGTCGCATAGCTGGAGTCCACAGCCCTGAAAGGAAGAGTGGTGAAGATGGATGCGGCCTGCACAGAGGACAGCACGGGCTTTGTTTGCAGGGAAATGTCACCTAATGGGCTATATGCAATGCATACTAGCCCATTATGCTTTTAATTTGCAGGCATTGCAGGGAGCAAAAGAGGAAGTAAAACCCATCAGGGTTTACTTCCTCTTTAAGTTAGAATTAATATCTTTTTATTTTTCCCCCCATAGCAGCCAATGACCTGTGAAACTGACTACCTACACCAGCCACACCTCTTCAGTTTCTTCTTGTCTTAAAACACAGGTTATGGGAAGCTCATATGGTGAAATCTTGCTAGTCTTCCTGGTGACTAAAAAGTTTTCTGATATACTTTATCAGTAAATACTTTAAAAGAAAAGCTCATAATAGTTTGGAAAATGTTGCCACTGGAACGCCTTAAACCACTGAAATCGTATGTATAAAAGACAAGGTGCTGATTCTTTCAAAAGGGTATGCATTTCATATAGTAAAATCCTTGATACAATCTGCATTCTCTATGTAAGTCTGAAGGAATAGACATGCTAATTGTGTCCTTCACATAGATAATGCTTTGAAATCGAACAGCTGCTGGCGATTTTGTAGCCATTATTAATGCACACTAAGAAGCCTTAGGTATTTATCAGAGTGTCTGAAAATTGAATTTTTCTTTTTGCCTATAAAAGCAATCATATTTTCCCATTGTGTGTTTCTCCAATGCTAACTTGATGACCCACTGGATATTTGACAATTCCTTTAGTTTTTTCTGCATACTAGGGACAATTCCTAATATTAGTTATCTGGATTTAAATCATGACTGCCGCTATGTGCAGCATACCCCTAAGGAGCCGCAAGTAAACGGGGATTCCCCACCCTGCATCGGCTGCAGCTGTTCCTTTCACTAGCCCTCTGAGCTAACTTTCCTCCAGAGTGACAGTCTGCCTGACTCTCAGGAGATCTCCCAGACATGCTGACCTGTTCCCGTTGTCCTCTCTTCTTTCTCTGTGTGTTTTAGGGTAATCTTCCAGCACCTGAGCCCCAAACCCGAGGTCACCCCTCCCCAGACTAGGGCGCACCCTCAAGGGTCACCTAGAGCCTCCTCAGCACTCCATCTCCCACCGACTTCCTTGCAGGCATGGCTCATGTCTATTTATGAGGTAAGCTCTGCCCCCAGCCAGTCCAAAACAGGGGATTGGCTGAGGCTTACTCCCCTCCTTATTCCCATCCTCCAGCTCTGGAAGTTTCTACAAACTTCCAGACCAGGGGGAAGTGCTAGAAAAAGCTGCCAGATGAGTCATCCAGCCCCCGAGTAATTGAACTCTGACACAGATTCACAGCCTAAGCTTGGCCCTTAGCCAAGGTAAAGTTTTCCTACACTAACAACTGCACTAACATTGATTTTAGCACACACTAGAGGATGCTACACTCAACCCCTAGAAAAACAACCTGTCCCCACGGCTGGGAAAAACACACACCTGAGCCCAGGAGAAAAAAACAAGTTAAAATAAGGGAGGGGAAAAGGGAGACAACTTGGAAGGCGCTATATAAAATAAATAGCAGTATCAAAAAAAAAACATATTTTTTTCAAAGAACCATATATATATTACATATAAACAGCAGATATACATCCTAGCTACAGGTCCCTGCAGCCAACTTAACAGGCACCACATAAGGCATGTACTTCAGCTGGAGCACCTCCCCCTAGAGGGAAACCCTCCCAGCAAACCAGAAAAATTCAGAGTCCATCGTGAAGAGAGGACAGCTGTCCACAACAATACCTGCAGAACAGAACAAGGAACACATTTGTATCATGAACTCATGAAATTATGAACAAGACATCCATCTGGAACAGGTCAGGGTGTTAGGCCGGCCTAGTCCAAAAAAGAACAACAGACAGCAATCTTTTCCTTCCTGTCCATGGTTGTTACCTGTGAGCTTAACCATTCACATTAGTCCCTTCACAGGTAGTACTGAGGGTTGAGGTCTCCTCAGGTTGCTGTCAGCTCCTCTAACAGCAGTAGAGTGGCTCTTGGTGGGCTGTCCAGCTTTAACAAGCACCACCCTGTCTTTGTAAATGGCTCTTCCCAGCCGCCATTCCTGCTGAATGTCTTGAAACTGGGCCCAAGCTTGGTCACTAGGTGATCCCTGCAAGGGTTTGGGGACATGCATGTACTGTCACACCAAGTCATCCTCCCACGGTCCCCAGGAGTCCTCAATGACGTCCATGATGTCTGGGGGGGACATAGTTGTAGTCCAGACCCCACTCCAAAATTGCTCTCCGTTGCACCTCTCTCTGGAACCTTGAAAACCTTGGCAGTTCCCAAGGCTTGCTGTTTAGGAATTTCCACCTCACACAAACTGGGGCCTGCATGGATCCTTCAGTCCCTTCAGATGAGTCTGAGACATCCACCCACCAGCCCACTTGGCTGACTCTAAGGAGATCTCCCAGACATGCTGACCTGCTCCTATGCCTCTAGGAAGGATTTCCTTTGTGTTATTAGGGGGAATCTTCCAGTTCCCGAGCCCCACACCCAAGATCACCCCCCCGGACCAGGGGGCACCCTAAAGGGCCACGGACAGGCTCCCAAGCACTCCATCAGCACACATGTTGGTCCGATATACATGTGTAAATGGTGATCGCACCACACATGTAAAGTATTGCTGTGAACGTCAGAGTGAGAGCAATAATTATAGCACCAGACTGCCTCTGTAACTTCAAACTGGTAACCTGGTAACCTGTAAAGGCTATGGAGATTTTTAAATACTATCGTTTTTTGTGGAATGCCATTCCACAAGCATGCACAATTTTGAAGCATGACATATTTGGTATCTGTTTACTTGGTGCAACACCATATCTTATATTTTACCAGAAAATTGGGTATTATAATGTGTTTGTGTGCATTAAAATTCAATAAAGTGTATTTTTTCCCAGAAAATTGCATTCAAAAAAGAGCTGCGCAAATACTGTGTGGCATAAAAAATTACATTTTATTTATTCAAATTTTATTCTCTAGGGCCTCTGCTAAAAATATATATGTTTTGGGGATTCTATGTAATTTTCTAGCAAAAATACAGATTTTTACTTGTAAACAAAAAGTTGCAGAAGAAGTGTCAGTGCCTGAAGGTGCTCCTTGGATGTTGGACCTTCAGTGTTGGATATACAATGATTTGGGGTTTTTTTAACAAGGAAATTTAGTAATATACATTTTGGTCAACATGTATGAAGAAAAATTACTTATTTTCAAAATTTTATAACAGAAATATAAAATATTTTTTATATTTATAAAAAGCCCAGTGGCAAATAAATGATACCAAAAGAAATCTCTATTTATGTAAAAAAAATTATAAAAATGTCATAAGGGTACAGTGTAGCATGACCGTGCAATTGCCATTTAAAGTGTCAGAGTGCTGAAAGATGAAAATTGGCCTGGGCAGGAAAGAAGGAAAGAAAGGTAGAAAGTGTCCAGCGTTAAGGTGGTTAAGCAAACCACTTTGCATTGTTGATCTATGGAGTTTCACCAGTGCAGGGAACAGCCATCTTGGCTGGGTCTGGATTGAGTGATTTGCTGATGCAATAGGACAAGGGGACAGTAAACTAGTGAAGAAAACTATGGATACCAACACTAGTTTGAATGTAAGCAGCTTGAAAAATAGGTTTATACACATACACCCACAATTTCAAAATAATTACATAGCAGCGCTCTAATCAGCGTACAAAATATATGCAAATAATACAATTATAATATTGCACCAAAATAGTCCACATACATTGACAGAAAACAGTCCATTATGTGTATCCACTCAGAAGACTTCCTCTACCATGTAATGTGTTTCCACCCAAATCTGTGACAGTAACTCTTCACCAAATAGCAGAAATTCACACTCACCAAAAACAAATGCTGCCAGACTATAAGTAGCAAACCAGCATTTCATTTTTGCATGACACCCTAGTTTGCGACACTCTCCTTTCACCATAGAGTAGAAATGCCCACCCACCACAGGTTTATGCTGCCAAATTATAAGCAGAAAAAAAAACAGCATTGGAAATATTGCAGGCAAGCTTCAAATGCACGCTTCTCAGTTCCTCCTCTCATCCACTAAGGGCAGCAGCAGCATACACTTTTCCGTACACAGCACAGACTAGAGTGCATTCAGCTGTCTCTTCTGCTACCCCTAGCGTTCATGCTTTTCCCTACCCACAAGTTGGATTTTTGGGCTTTAAGGTGGGCTGTCGTAGACACGCTGAAAGAATAATTGTACGGGGTAGAAACTGCGGTAAAGACAGATATCAACCCTCTCACATATGTTCTTGCCACGGGACATCTATAGTTGACAGCAGTGTCTGGGTTTCCGTTGTGAATAGAGATGCTGGTGCTCTGTCAGGAAGATCCTATGGGAGAGATTTAGTAAAACTGATACACACATAATCTGGTGCAGCTGTGCATAGTAACTAATATGCTTCTAGGTTTTATTGTCAAATTGAACAAGCTGAAGTTAGAAGTTGAATAGTTATTGCACAGCTACACCAGATTCTGTATGCACCAGTTTTTAGTAATTTCCCCCCATGACTCCTAAGAAACAGTTGACTCAATTGAATTAAAAAGGAGTCCAAGCTTTGTGTCATGGAATCAAGTATAAAGCCAGAAAGGCAACAGGCGCTGAAGCCATTGAAGTCACCAATATTGGTATTCCAAAGCTCTACTGCAACTTGACCCAGGGTAGGAATAAGCATCTGCCTACTCTGTTCAAGACATACTTGAGGAAAGACCAAGCAAAAGGTCCTTTCTGCTATTTGACTTTGAAAGCCTTGGAGAGTGGTCACCCAGAGCTTCATCCAGCCACTGATCCCCTGAAGGAGGCTTGACTAGTCCACAAAGAGTGGGATTGTTTACAATTGCTGGACAGGGTGGTTTACCAAAGGGGCCCCTTGAATTAGCTTGAAGAAAGATGGCAACTGTTCCTCCCCGAGAAACATAGGGGGGACAGTTCTGAATGCGTTAAATTATGAATATGGATGTTTGGAACCCGACAGAATATTCAAGTTAGTTAGAGATGGTTTTTGACTGGCCGTGCATGCGGAGCAAAGGTGAGAGCTATTATCACTCCTGTCTCTGCTGCATCTAGAGAAAGGCTCTGACCTCTAGATTTGTTCTAATGGGCCATCACCAGAGCCATGGTCCACAAGTGATCAGTTATGGCATTTTAAAGTTAGATTGAGATCACAAGCAAACATGACAGTTATCATACACGGCCAGGGGCGGACTGACAACTCATGGGGCCCCCAGACAACAGGAGATTATGGGGCCCCCGGGCAATAGGAGAAGATTATGGGGCCCCCAGGCAATAGAAGATTATGAGGCCCCCAGGCAATAGATTATGGGACCACACAGTATACACAAACACTCATACAGAATACACACACAGACACACAATATACACACACTGTATGCACACACAGAATACACATACACACACTGAAAGGGTACTAGAGAGGCGGGCCAGCTATAATCTTAGGATTTTTTTTAAAAAACACAGATTTTTACATACTGTCCCTGGTCTTATTGAGGCTGGCAACCCTGATGGGCCCCCTTAGTGGCATGGGGCCCTCGAGCAGTGCCCGAGTGCCCGAATGGTCAATACGCCCCTCTTCACGGCATATCTTGAATGTAACTGCAATGGGAAACAGTTAATTCAATGGATTTAGTTCTGCTTTAATTCATTCTGTAACCATGTGATTCCCCCATACGTTCCTGTTTCCAATTAATCCATATGCCCCTTTGTGCGGCTGCTGTCTAAAGTTTTGTAGCTCCTCCACTTAACCTGCTCTCTGTTGATTCCTACCCCCTCCTGTGCTGCTGCTGTTTGTAAATCTGCAGTTCATCCACCTTTCCCGCTGGCCTTTGATGCTTTCCCCCTTCTGTGTCTACTGTTTTCTTTAGATCTGTGGCTCCTCCACTTCTTCTGCTGTCTCAGGCTGGCCATACATGAATATTTTTTATTTCATTCAACCAGCAGGTGAACAAAAGAAAATGACTAGATTCCCCCATCCACACATTCGATGTGGGGGAATGCCTCCTACTGAGCTGTTGTATTCTGACAGCAGGGAGATTCCCTCACTGTCAGAATACACTGACCAGCACCTCCGGCTGATCAAAAGAACATTTTTCAACATGCTAGAGCACTGGGAGGTAGAGGTTGGGAGCAGCTGGCTCAGGTTCTTAGCAGTGCACTAAGATGCTGAGATAGCTGCTGGTCAGGCATGTAGGCGGATCCCGACAATATTATTGGGATCCCTGAAGAACCTGTAGAGGCTCTGTGATGTCAGCAGACAGTAGACCTTAGCTCACTGTTGGCTGGATCTGGGTCACAAGAGTGCAAAAATAAATGCACTCCAATGATGCATAGGAGAAGTATGGCTAAAAGAGCTTTAGCCATACTTCTCCTTGGAAAGACATAATACAGGAGCATGTGAAAAGGGGTATTTATAGGATTTTAAAGGCACAGTAATACAAACATATAGAAAATCCTATTTAATCAATACTATTGATTAAAACAATGAATACATTAAAGTACATCTAACAAATGATCATATAATACAAAAAGAAAGTGCAAACTGATTGGATCTCTACATGTTTCACTATACCAATGGCTTCTTCAGGAGAATTTTATATCAGACTCTGTACAAATGATCACTATAATCAAAGATAGAAAGAATAATAAGAAAAA
The DNA here is from genome assembly GCF_037356315.1 of Lithobates pipiens. Lineage (NCBI taxonomy): Eukaryota > Metazoa > Chordata > Amphibia > Anura > Ranidae > Lithobates > Lithobates pipiens. The sequence goes on from NW_027507718.1 coordinate 77,958,647, forward strand.
AACTAAGAAATGCATACAAATTAAATTGGACAAAATATATAATGAATTTTATATTTCCAAGATTGACAAGAAACAAACAGCAACATAGGTTGGTTCGCTCTCTACCTGTGTATTTGGTAGCTAAATATAGATCCAACAATAGGGATGGAAATAGGGATGGAAAGGCTGAATCACTGGTGATACCATAGAGGGACATATACATAGACAGATGCCCACTATAGATCCATCTAACAAGAACGGACAAAAGGATAACAAAAATGTGGTTCAGTAGGTCACATACAATAATAGACCTCAAGCGCCAATAGGGACATTGCCTACCTGTAGTAAGCAGAGGTTTAATCCAAGGCGATTCCAGTGGATTCCAAACAATTCAATATAAATACTATAGATGGAAATATAAGGAAGATAGAAGAGGAATTCCTCCCCATAGGGCCTCTATTCCTCAAACGTTACCTTTAAATCAAGGAATACAAATCAGTCAAGCAAATGAGCCTTCCATCAATGAGGGGATAAACCATTCTAAGTCAAGGTGAGCCCTATTACCTGTAAATGGAGGATCATCCAAGTAACTTTTCCCTCTCCTGTTGTTGGACCATACAAACAATGAGTGTTCATGGCATCCTTTTATATCCCCTTCCACCTAGTTTGGCGCCAAATTGGTGGTGTCAAAAGAGGAGAGGACACTTTGAGGTGCTACTCGCAGTCGCACCAGAAGTGACGTCAGATGTTGGGGAAGCACACCGGAAGTGACAAGCTGGCGCCAGAGGGCACCTGATGTGACGTCAAGCGTACACAATAAGGCATCAATTGGATGCCAGACCAGCAGATCCAGTTCAAACGCCAGATACCAAATGTTAAGCCCGATGTATAAACCTATCAGGGTGTCAAAAAAGGTATAGGTGGCGCCATGATGGAAAATGAATCCAGGGGAGGCAGGTCCAATCTGGACCACCCACTCAGCCCAGTCACAGTTGTTGATGTGAGGGGGTGGTAAGGGAGAGCACAGAATTGAACACTGGCAGAGTGGCACCATTTAGTGGGGATCAAGGGAAACAAACACCACTAACATGACGCCCCTGGCATCCATATGGTACCCTAATCGTAATTCTAACTCCTTTCTATTGTATTATTGAGATGCAAATATTGCATAATAAGGTCTTTTCAAAAAGGGGCAATCCTATGAAAAAGAGTTATATAACTGATATTTATAGCTTATATCACAAATCAATTCTTGATTAAACACAGGTAAGTGACCGACATATCCATATAGTGCTGTTATTGAGACATGTCAATTTGGGATACAAATCAGTTGAAAAAACAATCCATCAATCATAAGTAACAAAAACTAACTAACACAAATTAATTCAATTAAAGAGAGAATATAATCTCATAGACAATAGCTTTTTTGAGACCTTCAGAAAAGGTTTGAAATTGATGGATTCATTCAAACCGGGTTGGACAGGGAATGAGTCTACTTGGTTTCAAGTTGAAGGAGAATCCTATCCACATCCCCACCTCTATCATAATCAGGCACATGTGAAACATGTAGAGATCCAATCAGTTTGCACTTTCTTTTTGTATTATATGATCATTTGTACTGTTTTTATCAATATTATCAATTACATTTATACCCTTTTCTATATTTTCGTATTACTGTGCCTTTAAAATCCCTTAAATACCCCTTTTCACATGCTATAGTTTATATCAGGGATGTTGCGCTAAATTGATTTCCAGATGTCCAGCTAAAAATCTTTCTACTTGTGACATAATACAGGAAATTATAATATATGTTGCAGCTTATCTCACGTTTGTTAAAACCACGTGGAATGTGAACAGATAGTCATCCGTTTACATCCACCAGACCATAGATGTACATTGTGGTTCAATCTGAATCCATCTGAAAACTGATAGACAGATCCAGACTGAACACATGTGAAAGATAGATGCAGGGCCTTGTGCTGTGATATGTACACATGCAGATATCCACACTTCTTATACTTACTAATGTTCACAGTGGTTGACTGGACCTTTCTGACAACTGACAGCAGTATGGAACAATTAGGGTTCTTTCACACGGGTTCAATCTAGATCCATCTGGTAATTTTTCAGATAGATCCAGACTGAACCACAATGTATGTCTACGGATGGGTGGATGTAAATGGATGATCATCTGTTTACATCCGTCTACTCCCGTGTCCATTTAGGATCTTTTTTTTGAAATGGAACAAGGCTGCATCCTTTCCCATTTAGACAGATCTGAACGGATATAAACGAATGCTGTCTATTTACATCTGTTTCATTCATGTCCGTTTTTAAACAAAAAACATTTTTTTATTTATACTTTTGTCACCTAAGATTAGTTTCTGCAACTACTAAAACAAACAGATACAAATACAGATGTAAATTAATCCAATCAGAGGCACTGCAATCAAGTGACCGGGAACCGGGACCTCCGGGTCAGGTTGTTAGTACAAGACCCTGGGCTCTTGGTGAGAGTCTGGTCTCTGTGCTGGGAGCGTGCTCTCAGCACAAAGACTGGTAAGCATATATGCAGCCTCGCAGATAAAGTCCCACTTCTGTGAGGCCGCATATATGCGTACGCTCCTCTGGAAGGGGTTAAAAGACCAAATGATGTATGTTTCTGTATATTCTCCTTTTATTCATATATTATTCAGGGTTTACAGCATTATCAAATGTAAAATTTTACATTTTTATGAGAGTTGGTGATTCCACCTTACATTTTCCATGTATTTATTCTACACTGGAGCACCATCTCTCCTCTCAAATTATGTATGTTGGATATGTTGGATGTACATTAGAACTTTGTCAGGCCATAAGTTGCATGCAAACCATCTGTTGTATTATACTGTATTACACCCCTCTTGTGCTAAGATTAAAAAAGCAAAAGGTGAGGTATTTAGGCCAACACAGTTCTCAAAAAAGATGGTCTACAAGGCTTCTTGACAAACTAACTTGTCATTCCATTAACCACTTCAGCCCCAGACCATTTTGCTGGTCAAAGACCAGACCAGTTTTTGCGATTCGGCACTGTGTCGCTTTAACTGACAATTGCGCAGTCATGCGACATGGTTCCCAAACAAAATTGGTGTCCTTTTTTTCCCACAAATAGAGCTTTCTTTTGGTGGTATTTGATCACCTCTGCGGTTTTTATTTTTTGAGCTATAAACAAAAATAGAGCGACAATTTTGAAAAAAACGCATTATTTTTTACTTTTTGTTATAATAAATATCCCCCAAAAATATATAAAAAAACATTTTTTCCCCTCAGTTTAGGCCAATACGTATTCTTCTACATTATTTTGGTAAAAAAAATCGCAATAAGCGATTATTGATTGGTTTGCGCAAAAGTTATAGCGTTTACAAAATAGGGGATAGTTTTATGGCATTTTTATTAATCATTTTTTTCACTAGTAATGACGGCGATCAGCGATTTTTATTGTGACTGCGACATTATGGCGGACACATCGGACATTTTTGACACATTTTTGGGACCATTATCATTTATACAGCAATCACTGCTATATAAATGCACTGATTCCTGTGTAAATGACACTGGCAGTGAAGGGGTTAACCAGTGGGTGGCAGTGTAGGGGTTAAGTGTTCCTAGGGGTGTGTTACTAACTGTGGGGGGCTGGGCTTTCATTTAGTGAACACTGATGTCTGCACCAATCACATGGAGCAGAGATCAGCGTCACTAGTTGATAGGCAGTTGCCATCGCAGCGCGCATTAAAGATTGGACGTACCTGTACGCCAATATGCCTGCCCGTGCCATTCTGCCAACGTACATCGGCGTGCATCAGCCGGGAACCGGTTAAAGTGTAACTCCTTTTTTGTTGAGAAAATACAATCCCCTCTGGGTGATCTATGTACAGTGCAAAGATTTTTATAAACAATGTTGCAGATTTCTACCTGTTTCTGCTCTGAAGAAAAAGCTGTTTGTCATTTGGATACTGATTCTGAATGGAAGTGACTCATTCATTTTAATCAGCTGATGCACTTGAGAATTCCGATGACAAAACGTGCAGTGTCTGCATACCTAGAAGTGTTTAACTCTTATGCCGCATACACACGATCGGAATTCTCGTCGGGAAAACCATCAGAGCTTTTTCCGACGGAATTCGGCTCAAGCTGTCTTGCCTACACACGGTCACACCAAATTTCCGATAGCTTATAACGCGGAAAGGAAGTTCAATAGCCAGTAGCCAATAGCTTCTGTCTCATAGTTGAATCTGAGCATGCGTGATTTTTGGCGTGTCAGAATTGCATACACACGATCGGAATTTCCGATAGAAAGTTTTTCCGTCGGAAAAATTGAGAGCATGCTATTCATTTTTGGCTGGCGGGAATTCGGACAGCTAAATTCCAATAGAGCATACACACGGTCGCATTTTCTGATGAAAAGCTCTCATCTGTCTTTTTCTGGCCGGAATTCCGATCGTGTGTACGCGGCATTAGGGATTATCTCACCAAAACACTGCAGATTGAAAAGATAAGTTAATTTTTAATAACATAGAATTACAATATGGCTTGCGTGGCAATTATATATGGTATATTATTTTATTTGTTATATTTTTTCCACAAATATGAAGTTACCCTTTAACCACTTGCCGACCTGCTCACACAGATATACTGCGGCAGGTTGGCTCTCCTGCACTAACTGACATTCCTGTACATCAGTCCATAAAAGCAGGAGTGTGGGCGTGCGCAGACTCGATGTCCGCCGGCGGCCCCACAATCGCGGCGAGGAAAGGAAGAACGAGGAACTGCCCATGTAAACAAGGCATTTCCCCATTCTGCCTAGTGACTCGACAGAGATCGACTGCTTCCAGAGATCGGCAGCAGTGATCTCTGTAATGTTTCAGTAAGCCCATCCCCCTACCATTAGAACAAGTTAAGGGAATACACTTAACCCCTAGATTGCCCCCTAGTGTTAACCCCTTCCTTGCTAGTGTCATTTTTACATTGATCTGTGCATTTTTATAGCAAACAAAAAAGTGTAATTTGGGGTCAGATTTGTCTCATTGGGGATATTTTTCCACCAAATGTTCACTGTTGCCGCAGTGCCATCACCTCAGCTCCCTCCGGGGATCATGTTTTCACATCGCTCTCAGCCTCCAATATCATTAGTACCATCCATGCTTTTGTACAGCAAATCTACCCATAGGTAAGAGAGTTGGGACCCTATTTTCTGTCCCCCTCTTTCCACTATATTAATTACTATATCTATGGTAAAATGATATTTTATTACAGATATAACCAGACTACATCTGCTCCTGATGAGTGGAAATGTGTCAAGCTTTTTATTGATGTTATGTCACAACAACTGTGTTACCCTGTGATTTTTACCTCCGAGAATCATAAATAAATTATACAGTACCATGGCCTTATATTATCATGTCAATCATGTTTTAGATAACTGGGTCTATCACCATTTTATCATGTCAGTATTTGGATACAGTGATGCATAGTATGTAATTATTACAGTTATCATTACTTTATTATTTAGTTCATTTTATCATGTGATTTACCAATCATGTTTACTATATTTTGTATGCTATGTACTATGATGAATTTTTCATTGTCCAATATGCTTATTGGTATCCAATAAATGTTCGTTAAACTCACCCCCCCCCCTTTTACTCCTACTCCCCTCCTTTGTTGCAAGGGAATTTGCCACAAAGGCAAATGTGGTGACATTTGACTTTGCAAAGACTACCTAATGATGAGCAAGGAAATAAAAAAAAAGCAACATTTTTGCCTGCACATGATTGAAAGATGAAAGTCAACAGATTCTCACCTCTTTCACTATACTCCGGGGAACAGTCCCTTGCAAAGTGCAACTTCCCTTGCTAAGTGAATGGCCTATTTGCCTTTAGTAAATCAACCATGTCATCTCTGCATATTGGTACACAGCCAGCTAACTGGATTTTCTTTAAATTCTGACTTGCACAAATGCGATTTGTTCATCCCGATACATAAAGAGAGATCACTGGCTGTGATGTGCAATAGTATAAAAAGAACTGGTGTAAACCAGTTTTTTGGAAGCTGTTTAAAAAAGCAAACAGTGCATAACTGTTACATTCACAGCACTAAGCTTTACATTTAATGTTGCAGTGCAAGGTTAGGTCATGTTCAGTTCTTGCCCAGGGCTGGATCTCTATCATCGCAGCAGGACTTGCTAGAGAGCATATGGAAAGATCAGTGTATTTTGGCTGAAGCTTTGAGCCCTATCTTTGAACTCCAGTAAGTTTGAGCAGTGGCTGTTTTCTGATGACAGCGGGAGAGGTCTGCTGTAGTGCATACACAATCACTTCGAAGCTCTGTCACACAGAGTGAATACATTTATTTTTTTAATGAGTATCCCAGGAATCTTTGTTGCAAAGATCTCTCATCAAAGGGCCCTCAAGGATTATACACATACAAATCTATACATTTTTCCATTTATATGAACAGCATTGCTTTCATATGATTCAAGCACAAATACCTTCTATAGTCATATATGTTCAAATAATGACCCGACACAAACTCCCATGCTAATACAATTACTGTAAATAACTTATATAGTATAATATAGGGCTTCTCTAAAATAATAAATGCTCGAATCACCATCAAATGTAGGAGAAAAATAGAAAGACTTTCATGGTACAGTATCAAAAAAACCTTCAAATTCGTAAAAAAAATTAAAATACTCACAATTAAAGTGCACATGTAACATCATCCAGTGCACCAGATAATTCACACAAAAATATAAATGGTACAATGCTGCCTTAAGGATGGACGTCTGTGGAAAAATGTTAAAAATGGCTAAAATCGCACTTCCTGTTGTCCTGACGTCACACGGGCCGCCTCCTAAACGCAACGTCAGGATGGGGAAGTGCGATTTCAGGCATTTTTTACCATTCTTCCACAGATGTCCATCCTTAAGGGAGCCGTGGTTCTTGCCATTTATACTTTTATGTGAATTATCTGATGCACTGGATGTTACAAGCGTACTTTAATTGTGAGTATTTTTAATTTTTTTTTATAAATTGGAACTTTTTTGATACTCCACCATGAAAGTCATTGTATCTTTCTCCTACATTTGATGGTGATGGGAGCATTTATTATTTTAGTGAAGCCATATATTATATCTGATATTTTGAAGATATCTGTGGAATACATCAGCCAGATTTCTGGGACAAGCAGTTTAGACCTTACCTTTGTGTAGGTCTAAATTTGAGGTAAGGGGCCACATTGAGAGGTGGTGGTACACTGTGGTGGATTTAGTTGTTTTTGAAGCACGATTTCACAAAATTGTTTTAATATATTTTGGAAGGAAGCACAAAAACACAGAGAAACTTTATTCTTATTTTAAAATGAATTTTGTTCACATATGCATGGAATGATCATTTGTACTGATATTAATATAAAGTTGTTAATGTTTTATTTGTTCACGCAGTTTAGTAATTAGATTAGTTATTCGATTAGCTATTAAAAAATAGTTTTTCATAGCAAGTGATTGAACACACTGTAGTGGTCAGACTGCACCACTTCAAAATAGTTTTTAGGGTGAGCGTACAGGGTTCTTTTTGTTAGTTAAGAAGAGTTTAGGCTGATTCATTAGTACACTTTGCATGCTTTCCAATAAAAGCACATTATTGGATTCATTTAAATTACATGATCATAAATATAAATTAACCTACCTATTCTTTTGGCAAGGAGTTATTATATTTGGTGTAGTATGAGCTAAACAAGGAGGTCTATGTAGCAGGGAAATACTGTATGCCATGTGTTGTTTTGCTAAGCAAAGTATAAAACTTTTTTTTTTTCAAATTTAATAGGTCCTAAACTTTTTTTAACCTTCTTTAAAATGTTTTCAGTCATTGGCGCAGCAATCACCCTCCATAAACACTTTCTCCCCTGCTATTGCGTGACTTCATAAGCTTTCTGGTATTTAAGCAGATGAAAGGGTGTGCTCACAACCTAGTATGCATGGGAAAATATACCCCCAAAAACATTATTGTTAGAGGAACACACAAGAATTCTCATCTCATGTTATAAAGTGCTGCATAAACTGTTGGCGCTGTATAAATCCTCTATAATACTAATCATATTGCTGCATGCAAAAGCCTTCTTTAATCATATGTGAATGCAATTGAATTTTTTTTTACAAATGTAAACTTTGGACTTTACAGTTTAGTGAATTAGGGCTAACGCCTGGCGCTAACGCACGTTACTCTTCAAAACAGTGCATCCAAAACTAAAGAAATTAGAGGTAAATATTTTTTTACATTACATAAACTTTTGGTCTATAAGAGTAACTTTGGGTTTACAGTACACAAATTAAATTATATCTAGATATAAATGTCTTTTTGTATTTTTGATAGAGTAAAGAATGGCAAATTTCCTGTTACTTCCTGTCCTGGAAACACAAAAGCAAGTGAAAGTCTGTCCAAAGTGAAGAAAATTGCTTTTTAGACAGTTTTTACTAAAACACGTGTCCCCATACAAAGATGTCCCCACTATTAGGCTGATTTCATAATTGGGTGGTACTCTAATGCCTTGTACACATGGTTGGAAATTCCGATGGAAAAGGTCCAATCGGATTGTTGGAAAATCCGATTGTGTGTGGGCTCTATCTGACTTTTTCTGTCGGAAATTCCAACGGAAAAAATTTGAGAGCAGGATCTCAAGTTTTTTTCAGCAAAAAAAATCAGATTGGACTTTTTCCGATTGTTTGTAGAGAATTTTGATCAGACAAAGTGCCACACATGCTCAGATCAAATTACGAGACCAAAGCTATTGGTTAGTAGCCTCAACGTAGTCCCGTCGTAATGAACGAACGTCATCACGTTCTGAACGATCAGAGTTTCCGACAACTTTGTCCGACCGTGTGTATGCAACACCAATTTAGGACAAAATCCGTCGGAAAAAATCAGACGGATTTTGTTGTGGGAATGTCCGACCGCGTGTACAAGGCATTACACTCGTTACATAGTTACATAGTCTGATTGAAAAAAGACATAAGTCCATACTGGTTCAACCAATAAAAGGGGGGAAAAAATTCATACAATCCTATTTACACAATCCTATACCCACAGTTGATCCAGAGGAAGGCAAAAAACCCCAGCAAAGCATGATCCAATTAGCTCCAGCAGGGAAAAAAAAATCCTTTCTGATCCCTCGAAAGGCATATTCCCTGGATCAACTTTGCCTATAAATTAATATATAGAATTTATATAGTGCCAACAGTTTACACAGAACTTTACAATACAAAAGGGGAGGCAGCAAAGTTACAATACAATAAGATATAAGATGATTAAGAGGGCCCTGTTCAGAAGAGCTTAAAATCTAATAGGGTGGGGCAGGTAGTAAAAAGAGTTGTAACTGTGGAGAATGAGCTGATGGAAGTGGTAAAAGATTAGCTGGAGGTGTGATAGGCTTACCTGAAGATATGAGTTTTCAGGGATTGCCTGAAGGCAACCTGATTAGGAGATAGCCAGATTGTGGTTGTGGTAGAGAGTTCCAGAGGATGGGAGAGGCTCTGGAGAAATCCTGGAAACGAGCATGGGAGGAGGAGACAAAGGAACTTGAGAGTAGGAGGTCTTGAGAGGAGCAAATACCACAGTCTAAGTGATATTTGGAGACAAGATTGGTAATGTAGCTTGAGGCAGAATTGTAAATGGCTTTGTATGATCTGGAGCCAGTTTAGGGATTGGCAGGGATGGGTGGCAGACACTGAGTGGTTGGTAAGGTTGATAAGTCTGGCAGCAGCATTCATGATAGCCTGAAGAGGGGATAGCCTATGGAGAGGTAGGCCAATGAAAAGGGAGTTGCAATAGTCAAGGCGAGAGATAACAAGGGAATGAATGAGTAGCTTGGTGGTTTCATTTGTTAAAAAGGGGCATATTTTAGAGATGTTACGGAGTCAAAGTCTACAAGCTCTTGACAGTGTTTGGATTTGGGGCTGAAAGGACAGGTCAGAGTCTAGGATTACACCTAGTACCCTGGCATGAGGGGAGGGACTGATGGTTGATTTTGATAGAAAAGTCATAGAGGGGGGGAATATTACCAGCTCAGTTTTTGGGAGATTTAGTTTAAGTGTGACATCCATGCTGATATTGTGTAAATAAATGTGAAAAAAACTCTAAGCCACACACCCTGAAAACCACAATTATAAATATAACCAAATATAGAGCGGCTCGTAGTATAACCAAAGGTCAGAGAGTGAAAGGTAAATTAATTCATTTTATATCCAGCTCAAATATATAAATAATATTGAAAGTGTAAAAATGCAAATAAATGTATAAAAAAGGTGTGGTCAAATCATGTTCAAATGCGAATATAATTTTTTTTCAATAAAGTCCAAAAAAACAGCCACCACCAACGATTTTTCAATCAAGTGCACAGTGATGAATAAATTCAGTGGCGGGAATAGAAAGTGCCGTCTTCCACCAGTTTAGGCAAATATTCTACTCATCAGATTCATCAGACACCCATGACAGGTGTCAGATAAGCAGAAAGATGTATCAAGATGTATCCACCCATATAGACGCTTCTCGCCAGCGATGTCAAGATGTGACCACCAGTGCAGACACCTCTCATCAGCAATGTAGCCAGATGGGGTTTATAAGTAAAGAAGCCATTTATTCATAAAAATGTGTTCCAGTAAAAAAAAAACACATAAAATGGAGCCGATACACCAAACTACAGCTGTGCTCCAGCACAATGGCGGAAGTGACGTATCATGATTTTCATAAGCCGATGCGTTTTGTCAGCACGTCTAACGTCACCAGGGGTCATGTGATTGGACCCATCACTTCCTCCTACACAATTAGACAGTCACTCTGAATTGGATATCCAATCCATTCCAATCATCATCAACAACTCCAAATAAGGAGTCAAACATTTACATAATTTATCTTTATAAGTAGATATAAATTCAATGATATTCAGTTTTGTGTGTATCAAAAACTTGCAGTTTTTTTAATTAATATTTTTTTTGTCATCCTTTGTAGCATCTCAGTGTCATTTGATGAATTAAAACTCAAATATAATCTGCCCAACACACATTTCTTCAGGTACATTCAATTGCGGCATGCTTTCTGCTTGCAATTTGGTGGGGAGCCCCTTGACCTTAAGCCCAATGACCTAGAGCTGCAGACACACAGTGAATCACTGCCAAAACCAGTGTAAGGAACAGTGTTATTGCTTGGATCGCCTGCTGGTGTCACTGTTTCTTTCGGCATCTAAGGGTGCAGTTCTGGTGGCCACCAGCGGGTATCTCCCAGCAAATGGACATTCTAGTGATCAAGCTGCACCTGATGTGGAATTGCTGGGAGTATATAAGCCCGCCCTTCACTGAGGCTCAGGGCTTTAGAATTCCTTCCTGCAAGCCTTGTCCCTGCCTGATCTGATCTGTTGCCAGAAACCTGTTCCTGATCTGCTTCCTGCTCTGTCCTGGACTCTGTTTCCTGTACCTGGTTCCTGAGACTTGTCCCCTGATTCCTGCCTTGGCTCCCCTTGCTTCTGCTTCCTCCACCTGGCCTCCTGTTCCCCTTGTCTCTCATCCCTGCCTTATTGTTTTATATGTGTTCCCTTTCCGTGTGTATATACAGTATAGTTAGTTAGTTAGGTTAGGGTTTTGGGGTTGCTGTGTATTATTTGCATTCTTGCTTGTTCATGGTTTGCTGTGTTTGGTTTGCACGTGTGTCTTTATCCTTAATAAATATATATATATATATATATATATATATATATATATATATATATATATAATATATATATTTTCACTTACCTTTGACCCCGATTCCTTTAGTGCAGCCCATTGATCTGTTTACTCTGTGCTGGATGCCTGTGTTAGGCATCCCTCCCATGACAACCAGTCTCCTGCCTATATAAAGACCTATTCCATGAAACGACCCTCCTGTTGGAGCCGCGTGCCCTCAACATGGGGGTGCTTTGGGGAAGGGGGGCTCTGCGGCCCCCCCACCCCAAAGCACATTGTCCCTGTGTTGATGAGGACAAGGGCCTCTTCCCAACAACCCTGGCCGTTGGTTGTCGGGGTCTGCGGGCGGGGGGCTTATCGGAATCTGGGAGCGGCGACAGAAGACTAGGCCACTGCTAGTAAAAGAGTTGGAAGAAAAAAGTGGAGGCCCGGCAAAAAGACCAAGACTCCCGAAGTCGGAAGAAGACCCCCGGACGGTGGGGGCGACGACGAAGAAGAAAGCCGGGCTCCTCCGCTAGTAAAAGAACTAGCAGAAGATAGTGGAGGAGTCCGGCGAGAAGAGCCCCCAAGACAGAAGACCACCGGAGCTGTGCAATAAATTATTTCAAAAACATGTGTTGTGTTTTTTTCTTTACACTTTTTTTTCACCAGGTGAATGGGTAGGGGTACATGGTACCCCAATACTCATTCACATAGGGTGGGGGGCTGGGATCTGGGGGCCCCCTTATTAAAGGGGCTCCCGGATTCCGATAACCCCCCGCCAAGAGGCCCTTGTCCTCATCAACATGGGCCCCCCTTCCCCAAAGCACCCCCATGTTGAGGGCATGCGGCCTGGTACAGCTCAGGAGGGGGGGGCGCTCGCTCGTCCCCACCCCCTTTCCTGACCGGCCGGGCTGAGTTCTCGGATAAGGATGTGTAATGGACTTTGGGGGGGACCGGTCCATGAGAGGCGTCCCGCCGACTGCTGTCTTTTTGCTGTAACAGCTGTTATATAGGCAAGGGCGGGTCACCCGCTGATGTAACAGGATGGCCACGCCCACATTCACCTTTTGTCCCGCTGTGTAGGAGCTTTGTCCCGCATCATTGTTTGCAGCCTATCGCTTTCACTTTAAAAGCCCAGCTTCTGTGTTAGAAAGTAAAAGTAAAACCTCTCCCATGGCTCCTACAGCAGCCTGCCTACTCTGCACAAGGGACAAGTGCTGGTCTGGCAGAATGTTCAAGGACAGGAGGGGGGGGCTCCTAATGAGCTGCAGCTTGATCCCCATTCTCCTACCTGGTCGGGGAAGCTCTGGAGCCAACAATAAGTGCGCACTTAGTTCACGGAAAAGGAAGCTTTTGCTGCAGGGGATGGAAGAGCCAGAAAGGTAACCATGGGGAAGATGGTGGAGATTTGGAGATTAAGGGGGGGTAACGTTAGAGCAGAGCAGAGGAGGGGAGGGAACCCTGCACCCTGTATATAGTTAATCTCAGAACCCTGCACCCTGTATATAGCTCATCTCAGAACCCTGCACCCTGTATATAGCTCATCCCAGAACCCTGCACTCAGTACATAGCTAAACCCAGAACCCTGCACCCTATACATAGCTCATCCCAGAACCCTGAACTCTGTATGTAATGCACTCCAAAACCCTGCACCCTTTCATCTTTTTTTTCTTTTAAATCAATGTGCTGGAGTTTGTATGAATCCATGAGACTTTTATTTGTGGAACAGTAATAAAAGCATATTTTATCGGTACAAGGAAGCCCGAGTTTTGTTTAATGACGCCCCTTAAGCCCCTCCCGCTGTCAAGAGTTAGATCATTCCCACATTTGCCATGGCACGCATTGCAAGGTTACTTCCCTCTTCAAGTGTCCCTCATTCTGAAGTTTGAAAGTTGGCATATGCTGAAGGGCCTGTCCTTCCTCTCCCCCTGCACAATCACAGAGTGTTTTGTATTATGTTAACTTATTCATAAAATACAAAACCTTCTATGAATGGACAGAAGAGGGGAGGGATGGTCAGAACTGCTGTGTGTCAGAGCTCCAGAAGTAAAGCAATAACTGTACTCCAGTCCTAGCACTACACAAAACTGTCAGTTTTAAATAAAAAATATAAGTCCACAAGCTGCATACACCTCCATGGACCTAACTTATAGTAGGTCATCATATTTTACAAAGTGGCTTAATTCCTGGAGTTCAGCTTTAAAAAAAAATTTTTCCCTTTAATAGAATAACACTTTTACCGAGGAAAAAAAAATCCTTCCCAAGCAGTGGCATACACTTCTCCCTAACGACTTCCTTTGGCCAATAGTTACTTTCTGACTGCGGGGAGGGACGATCTTCCTGCTAAAGTCACTTGATCAGTCCCAGTGTTTTAATACGAGAAAAGCTTTTACGCACTGCATTAAACATATAAGAAAGAATCAACATTTCTGGAGACTCTTGTTCACCAACTGTGTTCGGAATGACTCCATAAAAGAAAGCAATATATGCTTTCTCTTCTGCCACCTATGGGTTTTTAAAGAGATAGCACAAGTAGTTTGCATTCACGCAATCTGTCTCTGATTTAAACCTCAGCCATATAGAGGGAGAAAGAGAAAAATTGAATGAGTCAACCCCCAACAAGTATATATATTGCAGTTTAGCAATCCTTAAGTGTGGTGGCTGCATTATCTTTCTTATTTAGGCTTTTTTACTTTATTTTCACCTGTTGATCTGGACAGTAACACACTTCCTGTCTTAGCCCTTGTACACACGGTCGGACATTCTGCCAACCAAATCCGTTGGATTTTGTCCGACGGATTTTGTCCGACGGATTGTGTCCGAAACTGTTGCATACACAAGGTCGGACGAAGTTGTTGGAAAATCCGATCGTTCAGAACGTGATGACGTTATTTCGTTACGACGGGACTACGTTCAGGCTAGTAGCCAATAGCTTTGATGTAGGAATTTGATCTGAGCATGCGTGGCACTTTGTCCGATCGGAATTCTCTACACATGATCAGAGTATGTCCGATCGGACCAGTTTGTCAGAAAAATATTTCCAACAAGTTGGAAAATTGGGTCTGACAGATATTCTGACGGAAACAGTCCGATGCATACCACACACAGTCGGATTATGTTGACAAAACGGTCCAATAGGACACATTCCGTCGGAATCTCCGATCATGTGTACAAGGGCTTAGAGTGTCTCCATTCTATAGATGAGCCACCTTCGAACGGCAGCATTGTAAATCTGAGGAGAGGAATAGTGTTAGATACCCTAGCATCTTGATTTAGATTTATTTGACTATCAAATGAATGTTGAACTCCAGGTAACATATTTTAAGCAATTACAACTACAGTTTTGTTTTCCTTATGGGATAAAGGTTTTACATAATTGAATAAAAGCTGACCAATTTTATGCACCCCTATTAGTGACTGTTTGTCTCAACTCTGCCACGTTTGCTGGACAGCTTATCTGTTAAAGGAAGTTGAAAATAACAGACTTACAGGTGAAAACAAATGCGAGAAAAACATAAAAAAGCAAACAAAAAATAAACAAGAACAAAACAGTTGCAGCCACAAATCTAAGAATTGGTAAACTACATTATAGTAAGTTATTATTTTTGGGTTGAATACCACTGACCAATTGTGTGTGTAAATTTCAGCTCAAGCTACTTGACTCTGTAAATATCAGTTTGATCACTTGTGTGTGTGTGTGTAAATGTCAGCTTAAGCTACTGTACTCTGTAGACAACGGACTTATTTCAACACTATACAGTTCCTTTAGCACTAAATTACAAAATGCTTTCTGTAGCTTTTTTTTTTACATAAGCTGGGTTACCGTTTTACTTACAAAACTTATTAAAGAGAGATAAGTGATGCTTTGATTAAAAAAAGCTGTTCTGCCTCATGGTCCCTGATTCTATATTGCATATAAATAAACACAGCTAAACACATAGGGTGACATTTTCATTCTGGTTAAACAAATCCACTTTATTGTTTCATTGGAATTTAAGAAGCCAAGACACTTTCACAGTGCAGTTGGTGCATATTATAATTATAGTAAAACTGTCTGTTAGTTCAGTATGCAATGCACATTTAAGTTGTACATCACTATAAGATTTCTCATAGAACCAAGACTTGCAGTGGGTGTCAATATTTCCAACATTGAGAGGCAGATAAAATATACATAATATATTCATTTGTCTTATTTCAGAGCTGGATAATGTAACAGGTGGTTCTGGTAATTTCCCTATGGACAACGCATATTTTTTCAGCAGCACATTTAGTATAAAAATGACACATCCAATGTGTAGCCCTATTGATCTCTTGTATTTGTATGCATAAGGGTTTGTGACTGGCATACTTGTTCTAAACAATTAAAAAACTAGAAATCTGCTGATAGAGGCTACACGTACTGCTTTAAAGTTGCAGCTTACTTAAAATAAATAGAGTATTATGATGTTGATGGCAAGTAATAGTGATATACAGTAGATTTGAAAGCTTTATCCACTGCTCTTCAGAATGTAATCAGTCCTATGTGAAAAAAAAACCTAAACTTTAGGTCACACCAAACAGTCAGAGGTCTGATTTTCTAAAGATGAAAGCTTGTTCATAGTAATGTTGAACTCTGTGAGTGTAGCAAAGATGTCTTACACTGATTTGGTAAAAAGGAATACAATTCACTTTTGCGCATACCCATTTGAGGGATCTGTTGAGCCAGCTCAGATGAAAACCTTTCTGTGTTGTTATCCGTAGCTCACTACAACAACTTGCCAGAAAAGTGAATAGATATATGGGCAACACTGGCTAATTAACTTTGCAATATTAAACCTATTGTAATCAGTTTCTAAAAACTGATACAAAAATGAGACTAAAGCTGGTAATCAGATTCATTTTTCTGCTTACAGAATAAAAGCCCAAATCTGATTGGTTGCTTTTTCCTTTACTGGTATTACCACATTAACCTAGTAAATGATGATTTTATGAGGTTGATACATTTATTATGAGTACAGTTTCCTGTGATTGTTTTGCCCTCAGATAAAAGTGAGACATACGGTCACCAAAGTTACAGCGGTAATTAGACGCAGTCATTTTCTAAAGAAACAAGAATTATTTATTGCTACATATCTATTGAACTCTTGGTATCCCAGTAACATAAAATGTGCCAGTGAGAATAAAATGTCAATATATGTGTTGTCATAAATATATTTCTTTGTATTCTTGCAATGCCTGCATGGAATGTGTTTTATTTGCACCAATTGTTGGTATAAGATCTTAAAGTGGAGGGCCACCCTGAAAAAAAAAAAAGACATTAAAATTTAGAAAAAAAATCTGAAAAAAAAAATGAAATTTTTTTTTTTTTAACTTACCAGAAATGCCTGTTGCTAGGCACATCGTCCTAACATGCCTCTTCCTCCTCAGCAGAGATCTTCTGTCTTCTCTCCTCCGTGCGGCGTCTTCTGGGTAATGGGTCCTGCTGTGTTCTGGGAACTGTGTGTCCCAGAACACAGTGCGCCCCATTCACAAAGCGCATGCGCGTCTCGCGCATGCGCAGTAGGAAACGGGCAGTGAAGCCGCAAGGCAGCGCCGGGACCCGAGAGCCAAGGGACGGGTCAGCCTCGGGCGGCCAACATCACGGGCGCCCTGGACAGGTAAGAGTGCTTATTAAAAGTCAGCAGCTACAGTGTTTGCAGCTGCTGACTTTTACTTTTTTTTTTTAAAACCGGCCCTCCTCTTTAAAGAGCACTTATACTTAAAATGTAAAAAAAAACAAAAACAAAAACACATTGGCTGGTGTTCAGTTATTCACAGACACCACCATCTTCTATACTTGTGCATGAAAACTGAATGTATTTTGAAATGTGGCCTTGTGTCCCTCTCAGGGACATTCTATATACATGGCTACTGCTGCCATGCTGACTGGAACTAGGCCAATGTGGCTGTCTATGCCCTGTTTGTACTTTTGGCTTCCATGAAATGGATGTGCTGATAAGAATGTACTAACTTACTGGCCCACCTCTTATTTAAACATATTTGTTCCAAACTGTTTTATGTTCTTAGTTGTCTTTTTAAGCATTGGTGCAGTTTGACAGTAATCACTAACATGTAGCTCTATAATAAATCAAGAAAATTATGAGGAACACAATACTAATATTGAGTAGGGCTTCCCTTTACTCAAAACAGCCTCAATTCTTCATGGCAAGGATTAGACATTTTACAAATGTTTCTTTGAGATTCTTCTCCATATTCTTGCCCATATTGGCATAAGAACTCCAAATGTCCATATTGATACAAGCACTCCAAATGCTCAAACCATGGTAGATGACCCAGTAACTTGAGACTGACAATAGATCCACTTGAATGGATTTTATTTGCAAACTTCAACCATTGAACAGTCTTTTAACTTAGGATTAGAGGGTTGGAAAAGAATTCAGGTACTCTCAATGTCAAAGTCTATAAACGTTAAGGAACTTGCTTACTTTGACTGCATCCAGAGAATAGCCATTCACAGCTGGATGAACACTCAGGTTGGACAGTTCCTCTCTCACAAGGCACTAGCAGCCAACAAGGTGCTTACTCAGGAACAAAGTCTTTGTCACAGACGTTGTTACAGAACACGTCGGAAACTAAGCTGTAGAACACTTGTAGGATACCTGGATCTTTCAGCCTGCTTGGCGATATCCAAAAGACCGGATTCTCTTGGTTACTTCAGTCCTTCCCGACTTTTGTTAAGAAAACCATACTCACACATGGTGTTCTTCTAAAGAGTCCTCCCCTGGAATGCTCGAAGTCCAATGGGTCTCTCTTGGACTGGAGACGGCACCTATCCACCTCAGAATCCTTCCTTAGTTTCCATGCCTTGGGCCAGCCAGCCCCGAGGCATCAAAGTCAGGTGGAACCGCACCCCAGGCCATAGCCTTCCTGGGGGCTGGTCAGGAGGACCAGGACCATGTAATCAGCACTTCATACTGGACCGGAACCCTGAACCACCTGACGTCCGCATCTTAAATACCCTCTCCCAGAGGGCACAGCGAGAGGGCTACTCCCACTGACCTGACCCCGAAAAAAAGTAACTTAAGCGCCTGACCAGACCATAGTTCCACCCCTGCCACCAGAGACAGTGACCCCGCAGCCAGGCTGCACATCTCACAGTCCAGTCGGACTGACACAGAAGTCAAATTTAGACAAATAGACCCAAACCAAACTGTAGTTTGGGTAAAGTTTTAAGTTTGAAAAACATAGCGCGTGCTCTTCAGGACCCCGCCACTACACTTATATGCTACTTGTAATAATATGAAGGGTCTTTCCTGCTACTGGCTCTATTCCTTGCTCTTTTTGTGGTCCATGCATTTTTCTGTTAACCACTTCAGCCCCAGAAGAATTTACCCCCTTCCTGACCAGAGCACTTTTTGCGTTTCGGTACTGCATCGCTTTAACTGACAATTGCGTGGTCATCTGACTCGGCTCCCAAACAAAATTGACATCCTTTTTTTCCCACAAATAGAGCTTTCTTTTGGTGGTATTTGACCACCCCTGCGGTTTTTATTTTTTGCGCTATAAACAGAAAAAGAGCAACAATTTTGAAAAAAACACATTATTTTTTACATTTTGCTATAATAAATATCCCCCAAAAATATATATTTTTCCCTCAGTTTAGGCCGATACGTATTCTTCTATATATTTTTGGTAAAAAAAATTGCAATAAGCGTTTATTGATTGGTTTGCGCAAAATTTATAGCGTTTACAAAATAGGGGATAGTTTTATGGCATTTTTATTCATTTTATTAATTAATTTTGTTACTAGTAATGGCGGTGATCAGTGATTTTTATCGTGACTGCGACATTATGGCGGACACATCGGACATTTTTTACACATTTTTGGGACCACTGTCATGTATACAGCAATCAGTGTTATACAAATGCACTGATTCCTGTGTAAATGACACTGGCAATGAAGGGGTTAACCACTAGGGGGCAGTGTAGGGGTTAAGTGTGCCCTGGGAAGTGTTTCTAACTGTGGGGGGAGTGGCTACATGTGATACGTCACTGATGTCTGCTCCTGATCACAGGGAGCAGAGATCAGTGACACTGTCACTAGGCAGAACAGAGAGATGCTTGTTTACATTAGCATCTCCCCGTTCTTCCTCCCCGTGAGGCGATCGCGGGACCCATGAACCGACTCGCAGAGCTTGCCACAAGCGTGTGCCACCGGCGGCAGGTACGTTATTCTGCCTGTACGAGCTCTTCTGCTGACGTATATCGGCGTGAGGCGGTCAGCAAGTGGTTAAGCAGTGGCATCGCTAGGGGGTGGCTTTTGGGGCTATAGCTCCGAATCTGGGGCCCATAGCCCCAAGTCTCTGCATGGGTCTCCAAGGGGAGGGGAGGCTCTCCGGGGACCCTGATGTAAGTGGGGGGCTCTCTGGGGACCCTGATGCAAGGGGGAGGCTCTCTGGGGAACCTGATTTTAAGGGGGAGGCTCTCTGGGGACCCTAATGTAAGGGAGGCTCCATTGAAACCTTGATGCAAGGGGGAGGCTCTCTGGGGACCCTGATGCAAGGGAGAGGCTCTCTGGGGACTCTGATATAAGGAGGAGGCTCTCTGGGGACCCTGATGTAAGGGGGGCTCTCTGGGGATCCTGATGTAAGGGGGCCCCTCTGGGGACCCTGATGTAAGTGGGGGGCTCCCTGGGGATATATACACACACACACGTATATTACTGTATATACATGTGTATGCTCGCCCAAGTGTATGACTTTCTTTACTATGCTGCTATGGGCTCTAGCCCCAGATCTTTTGTAGACCTAGCAATGCCCCTGCAAGTTAAGAACTTTAGGTTTATTTTTGAGTATATAGTACAGTATATTAATATATGTGTTGAAAATATTATGCTTTGAACTGTTTATGTTTTCTCTTGAACAGGGTTTAACACTTTAATTAACCCTTGACGCTTCAGAAGAAGCATTATTTATCAACGTGAAACTTGTTGAGCACACCACAGAGATAGCCCCTCCCCGCTATATTATTTGTCCTTGGTGATTGTATTTGTATTTGTATTACGCATGTGCCAGAGGCTCCCTACCTGTATACAAGGGGTGTGTATGCTCACACAATAGTTTGGGCTAATACTATCTAATGGTTTTAATTTATTTTTTATCCATTTTCTAGTAAAAGACAATATTTACATATACATACGATTTTGTGTGTTTAATACGGTGCCTAAAAAGTCCCATTTTCTGTGGTCTCAATTTTTTTCCATAATTGCATATTGCAATTTCTCCAGATTTGTCAACTGCATATTCATGCTGCAAATTTCCCATTCAAGCAGTGGCGGCCCATCCATAAGGGAAGCAGGGGCACCACCCCCCCAGTCCATGAGCCTGACCTCTAATCTATATGCAGGGCGCCGGACGCATGGATTTCAATTCTTTTTTTAAGCATATAATTAGAACCTCAGGCTCTAATTGGCTTAAAAAAAGGGTAAGCTCAGGGCACAGAGCACTCCCATCGGGCGGGTCGATCACTGCATTCCCGTCCATCTCCCATGGGGGGGAATCACCGCCTATCTGTCTGTCTCCCACAGGGGGAATCGCTGCCTATCCGTCCATCTCCTGTGAGTGGGGGGGGGGGAGTTTGTGTTGTTAGTTTGCCGCCCCCCCCCAAATATTGAGCACCAGCCTCTACTAAATTCAAGACTATACACATACTGGATTTATATCTGGTGACTCGTCTACCAGCTGTATGTTTTTTCCAAAATCAAGATTTATTAGACAGGGCTACACTACTCCGATCCTCAACTGTCCAGTTTTGGTGAGTCTGTGCCCAATGCAGCTGCAGCCTTCTGTTTTTGGATTACAGGGGTTGAACCCAATGTGGTTGTCTGCTTTTTTGGCCCATTTTCCTCATTCATTCAGTGTTTTGTGCATTCTGAGCGGTTGTAAAAGGATTATCGAAGCTGTTGTAGTCTTTTTTTGAGTTTAAACTATTCTAGCCATCCTTCTCTGATCTCTCTCATCAAGAAGGAGTTTTCAAACTGCACTATTCTGAGTAAACTCTAGAGGCCATTGTGTTTGAAAATCCTGGAAGATCAGCAGCTACAGAAACATTCTGCTGTCTCCTCCAACCATCATCATATTTTCATTGTAGCAAAATTAATTGGAACTTTGGGCAAGAGGGCAGTACCACTTTAAATATGAAGTCAGAAGCAGAATACATAACTATAGTTTTCACTAAAACTTTTTTATTAGTATTTGAAATTTCATCCAAACTTTTCTTATGCATGTCATGTGTAGTGCAGAAATGATTGGCGTGCCAGTGTTCACACAGCTCAAAAATGTCAGATTGAATTTCAGCATGAATTTGGAGGTGGAGTTGAGATACCCAAATAAATAAGGATCAGAAAATTGTAAAAATCTGGGGTTGATTTACTAAAGGCAAATAAAATGCTCACTTTGCAACGAAAGTGTTACCGTTTGAATGAGAATTATTCCCAGAGTGTGAGTGAATGTGGTGAAAGTTTACTTTGCAAAGTATTCCCAATCACACACAAGGAAAATAAAAAAAGCAGCATTTTTGCTTGTCCATGATTGGGTGATTTAAGTCAGTAGAGTCTTACCACATTCACAAAGTTCTGGGGAAAGCTCCCTTGCAAAGTGAAACTTCCCTTGCAAAGTAAACAGTCTATTTGCCTTTATTAAACCTCCCTGCCTTTTGGGTAAACAGAAACAGCATTGATAAAACTAAGGATAGACATACTCAATTTCATGGTTATGTAGCTGAGACTTAAACCTCGTACACATGATCGGATTTTGGCAGGGAACTGTGTGATGACAGACTACCTAAAATCTGACCATTAGTACGCTCCATCAGACAATTGTTGTCCAACTTTCGGCTAACAAATGTTGGATGGCAGGCTAGTAAATTTTCGGTGGACAACGGTCTGTTGTCAGATTTTCGTCTCATCTGCACACAAAAGTCCAAAGTAAAAACACGCATGCTCGGAAGCAAGGACGAGCTGAAAAGGGTCGGTCT